>NW_019641707.1:2375926-2414601 GCF_000599845.2 Trichogramma pretiosum | reverse complement strand
CGAGTTACAAATATTTGAATAATACGCAAAAATAGGTAAAAACGGCTTTTTTTGGACCTTCGAGGGGCCCAAATTTGGGCCCTAAGGCCCCTAGAGGGCTAAAAATTTACGTGAAGGCTATTTTCACATACCCAAATAACATACTAAATTTTGGGGCAGATCCGAGAACCCCCCGCACAAAAGTTGTACATATATGAAAAAACTGCTCATATATATATATTGGGGTGTCACTTACTTCCCGAATCGCTCAGATCCTTGCTCCCAAGGCTTTAAAAGTTAGTTTCAGCCTAAAAATGAAAAACCCCGTAGCTATGGGGACTTAATAAAGTTATTTAACCGCCCCTGTAATTGCAAGTCGTTATTTTTCACTTAAAACTCGAAATACGGGTAAAAATATTTTTCTATCGCTGTAATAACATTGCAAAGTTATTATAATCATTCAACAGTCTTGACAAAAGTCAAAAAAAGTTTAAAAAAGTTTCCAAGTACTTCGTTTTGATGCTAAATGTGAGTTTAGAGGGCCAAAATCAACGAAAATTTACAAAAAATTACTATTTTACGTTCTTAAACGATTTTTACACTATCAAAGGTGATTCGTGGACTTATTATTACAAAAGAACTTTAAAGTTGACCTTGAAACCTTTAATGTCATATATTTGAAGTTAATTTTTCATCACTGCAACCAAAGATACAGCCATGGTAAACCTATTACGTCGGATCAATAGGTATCAGATTTGTGTATTTATGGGTCAAAATAATAATTTTATAAATTTTCTTCCGCACGTATGTCATTGATCTTGACGCGCTTTCGGTATGTTATAGTACATGATAAAAAGGGTCAAAACCCAAATTTTGGACCCTTTCCTTGTTGACAATTTGAATAAACTTTGACGTTTTTTGTTAATATTCGTGTTTGTGTTTCATTGACGCGTTTCATTGGTAGGAACGTTGAAGTTTGGGTGCTACCTTCATAGCCATTAGACATTATTTAATACACAATGGAAGGTAAAAATAACATATACGAATTAACAATAATTTAGAAAAGTAGAGATGACCGTAAAAAATTTTCAGAGTTTTATTCGTAAGCATTTTATCGAGTTGTCAAGTCATAAATGATCCAATTCTAGGTGTGCATACAAATTTTCAAGTCAATCCGACCACTAGAACCCGAGATAGTCTCATTTGAGTGGCGAATTTGGGGTAAAAAGGGACTTTACGAGTCTATAACTTTTGAACGGTTTGCCCGATCGACTTGAAATTTTAACTGGACACTTGAAATTCAATTTACAATCTAGAAAATTAAGTTTCAAGTCGATCGGACCATTAGAGAAAAATGAATATTCAACAATTTCTCGACCTCGGAAAAAGTCTATTACCATGCGATTGTGCTTCGAAAACCACCACAGATGAATTAATAATAATTTGGAAAAGTAGAGATGACCGAAAAAAATTTTCAGAGTTTTATTCGTTACGTTATGATCAAGTTGTCAAGTGATAAATGATCCATTTCTAGGTGTGCATGTACAAGTCGATCGGACTGTTATATACCAATAACCCAGCGTTGGGTATAGTAAAATTTAAATATAATAATTAAAACAAGACCGTCAAATTAACACGTGTGACGCCTGATCTCGTGGGTAAAGAGGCATGTGTGTAAGATGAACACAGAGACAGGCAAGCGCTGTCGCATGAATGTGTGTGTGAATGTAAGCGGCCAACACACATCGGCGCATTAAATCGAACCTGCGCGCATAGGTGTATCAGCCGAAGACAGAGCAAGGCAAAGGCTGAAGGTATGTACAGACGTGCGCAAGCAACGTTACCGACGCATCAGATCAAGTCTCCGCACGCGTATATATTCCGTGTGCGTGTACTCGCGTGTATGTGCGTAAGTCGAACACAAAGAAGACAGAACACACACATGCGAGACGAGACTCGTGGAATGATTCGAATTGGCACAAAGGGGCGAAGCAGGTTCGCACGCGCACTCGCAAGTCCCATATCTCCCGCAAGTTTGACCTTTGACCTCAGATAACCATTGGGCACACTAGTCTAGCGGAAACTGAGTCAACAAGTGACGAAATAGCTGGTAGATTTGCGTTTTGCGGGAAAAATCCAAGACGTATCCCCGCCAAAAGATCCATGATTTAATTAGTATATAACATGCATAAAAATTAGGCCTCTGGGCAGATCAGTTTATACAGTCGAGCAGGGCGAAGCTGTGGGCAGATCAGTTTGTGCTAGGTGTCAATCGTTCCCAATCAAAAATTGGGATTTTTGAGCTCGGATAAGAGCTTTTCTTGGTCAATTAGGGGTAGTAAAACATATTTTACTATCGTAAAAAAATTTCAACTATTCCGGTTTTATGTCCATTTCTAAATATCAGCCCGAAACACCATATTGTTCATTTAAGCCAAGTCATAGTGTATTTTAAACTGAAAAAAGTATTTTATCATTACTTTCAAGACTTGTTGATTGTAAGTAAAACTCACATATTTGGTATATATCGATTAAAATACAAGAAACATAAATAAATTTCTATTCAAAGGGCCAAACCTCATAGATACTAACTTTTATTTTCATTGAATTTTCCCCTAGCCTCTCCGGTGTTGTTTGAGAATTATTTAAACAAATATTGAAAAAGGATGGGTGCATGATAGGGTCTCAAAAGAAAACACTGCAAAATCTCATAAATTTTATTTTCACAATTTTCTCTATTAATCACTCAAAAACACTGTTAATTTAATAAAAACTGAGTCTAGACATTGAAATGTTGATAAAAATTGTAATGTTGTTGAGGACACTGAATTGTCAACTGATTTTACACTTGAGTTATCAATGATTGCACAAATAAATTGAGTAGTCAACGCGAAGCGAGATTGTATTAATTCACACTTAATTGTCAGAGAGTTTACACAAAGATTGAGTTGTCAACACAAAATTGGTTTTATTAATCCACTCTGATTTGTCGTGAGTTGTTGCACTTGAGACGTGCAACACTTCTTTTGAGTTCACAGCGAGTTGAACTTGATTTGTGAGCCGACCGGAGCAACACGCAAGAGGTTAAATTAATCCTCTCGTGCGCAGGTGTGAGCAGCCGGATGAGTTGGCCGAGTTCACGTGAGATTGCACATGGCAACGTGTAACCTCACTTTTACTCGTCGTGTGCTCGTGTGATTGAGATGCGCCGAAATAATCCCGAGAGTTGAGGTGATGACAAAAAGATTCCACCAGGCCTGCAGTAGACATTATTGGTCTTCACTTGCAGTCTGGATGGTTTCTTTACCTGGTCGCAGACCGATGAGTTGAGTCTTGATGAGTAGAGCGATGCAAAAAGGCTTGTTGAGAAGTCCTTGTTGACAGGCTTGAGCTGGTTGAGACGATTTGGAGTAGACGAGGTGATGAGACTGTTGTGAAGATGATGTTCAATGTAGCCTTGTTGAGCTGACGTCGGGAAATTTCTCGCAGTTGAAAAAAGTCTTCGCACGAGACACACACGAGATGTAGCTTAGTCGAGTGCAGAAACGAGAAGGGCGAGATCGCGAACAATGCGCAGATAGCAGAGATGCCGTCGGCACGTGCCGCGGCGCGACGCCATCTCTCGCCGCGCAGTGAGAATCACACCGACGCTTGCACAGCACGTGAACGTGTGCGTGTACAAGCCGCTCGCTCATACCTGTTTGAATATTTCTCGAACAGGTGTATAAAGATTCTGTAAATCAAAGAAATGCATTAGTTTGGAATGAATGTAAAACCTGCATAATTTATGCGTATTTTATTTTGATTGTATCAATGATACTATTTAACAATAAATTCGATATCATAAGCTTGTTTCACACTTGAAACTAATTGCTCAGAGCCCAGAGACTCAGAGAGTCTCGGGGCTTTTTTACAGTCTTGGTCTCGAGGCGTTCACGTCGACGCTCGTCAGTCCGCTATTTACATACAACTTTACCTATTGACTCAAAGTCTGCTACTTACTTGAAAAGTGCGCGAGATCGGTTCATATAACGATTCAGTCACGGCGCGATAACTCCAAGCTTAGTCTTAGCCTGGCGGTTTTGGTTCACTTTTCTTGCAGTCGCAGTTGTTCTTATTTAGTCTTCGGCTCAGTTCGCTTATCTCAACCGATCGCGAACTCAAACCGGTTTGACTGAATTTAAGTAAGCTATTCGTAAAGTGCGCGAACTCGACCAGCGGCAACCATCGACGCCACCCAGCTCGCCGCCGAGCACTATCACCGACGCCACACCCGCCGCACGCCGACACCTCTAGCCAGCGCAACCAACGACGTCGCCGAAGAAAGCAACACCGATACATTGTAAGCCGAATATATGTAACTAGGATTAAGACTTTAAATAAACCGTCTTTTGTGAAATCTTGTGTGTACTTATTGCTTTATCTCACTCTCCGCGAAGCAGCGCTGACATCGCGGTATACCCCCACCATGTAACTCTCGGTCCGAATATGAATTACTCGAGCCTAATGATACTGATACGGATCTGCGCCGTGTTTCGCGAAGTGCCGAATTGGAAAGAGAGAGAGAGAGAGAGCCGCGAGCGACCCTGCATGCGTCTACAGGTTCAGCCCGTACTGCCGGTGAGCAGACAAAAATCTGCTGAGTGGAAGGGGCATGTGCTGACCGACGGGGTGACGAGTGTGCGAGGAGGCTGAAACTTTGTGTTGGACCACGCGTGAGGTGGCCTCGGGCCACCTGCTCTATTGTGTGCGACCTACGCCTGTACCTGCGTGTGTGAGTGAGCCTGCCGTCATGGAGAGCATCAACGCTTGGCTACCTTCTCGTCTGCCCTCGCTCTTTTTGCGGTCTTCATCTGGCCCAATCATCCACCAATACGCCGTATAGTCAATGAATGTAAGTTGCTTAACTCTCTCGTGTACTTTGCGTCATTTTGGCTACAACTTTCCTACTGCTCGTTCTCTCTAGACGTCGTCCCCGTATAGCTCGTCCTACGACCTACCGCTGTATCTACCAAACTAGCCAGGGTGGCCCGAAGCCACGTACAGATTGTACCAGGTGATATGTTCACGTGCCGAATGGCAAACATTGAACATCATTTGTAACCGTCTATATCTTCTTTAGACGAGGGAATAAAGCACAAAAAACGGCCAAATCTCCGATCTTTTGAGCAGTAAATCGGATTGAGATGCGGTTTTCGGGATTCGATTCGGGAGAGCGTCTAGAAACTTTGTGAACAAAATTTATGAGGGACAAATGAAAATTTGCACCCCGGGGGTGCAATAAACGCATTTCAGGGATGCATCTTGAACTCACGACTTGGTCAGTATGTGTATTTCACTAAATATCGGTAAAAATGAGTCTAATTTCTGCACTCGGGGGTTTTTGGGGTCGCTGAAAACGAATATCACAACGAAAATGTACCACGATTTACCTGGGGCCCAGGGTGGCTCTTGTATACCTCGTCTTCTGAAGTTTCATGGTTATATTTAAGATATCTCGTTGAAACTCGTTACTCAGGGGTTTTTGGGGTCGCTGAAAACGAATATCACAACAAAAATGTACTACCATGTACCTGGGGTCCAGGGCGGGCCCGCATCATTTTGTCTTCTAAAGTTGTACTGTAAATATTTAATTTATTTCGCTTGGTTGTTTGTATACAAGTTATAAAACAAAAATCACTTTTAATTTTGAAAGTTGGTTTTGATAATTTCATTCGTAATAACAATAACAAAGAGAATAAGAGTATTGAAAATATAGTTGAGCATGGTTGCCAATTAGTACTAGCAATGTATAATGCTCCAATTACTTTTAGGAAGCCGACTTTATCTGGCGAGGAAAAATCAAGCAATATTCAGTTGGCTCAAATATATAGATACAATATGTATACACAAATAATAAAAAAAAATAAAAAAGTAATCCTAGGTAAACGTCTGCCAACTGTGGACGCTTTCACACAGCACTTAAAGCGTGTATATCTACAAGTGCAAAATTGGTTGTTCGGCGATAATATTTGTGATCCAACTGTCTGGGGATGGGAAATGAAAGATAATTCCTTAAAAGCTATAAGGATGACGCAGCCTCCAGGTCCACCCAGCCTAATAAGTTTTATTTTTTGCAGTTGCCGAAAAGATTGCGGTAACACGTGCGGGTGCAGAAAACACGGATTATCCTGCAATTTAGCGTGTAAAAATTGTGTCGGCTGTAACTGTTCGAATGTTGAGCAAGATAAATTAACAGAAGATGAGTACACAGAGGAAAAAAAATGTGGAAAATTTGTAAATAAATTAAGAAATAATTATAAATACTTTAAAGATACTTGCACATTTTTGAAATTTTTTTAACAACAAAATGTATAATAGCTGACATGGCGCCAGATACTTTGGAAACGATTTTTGTTGTGATATTCGTTTTCAGCGACCCCAAAAACCCCTAAGTAACGAGCTTCAACGAGATAGTTGTTCCCATAAAACTCCAGGAGACGAGATATATAGGGCCCGCCCTGGGCCCCAGGTACATGGTAGAACATTTTCGTTGTGATATTCGTTTTCAGCGACCCCAAAAACCCCCGAGTGCAGAAATTAGACTCATTTTTACCGATATTTAGTGAAATACACATACTGACCAAGTCGTGAGTTCAAGATGCATCCCTGAAATGCGTTTATTGCACCCCCGGGGTGCAAATTTTCATTTGTCCCTCATAAATTTTGTTCACAAAGTTTCTAGACGCTCTCCCGAATCGAATCCCGAAAACCGCATCTCAATCCGACTTACTGTTCAAAAATCGGAGGTTGAATGCTTTATTTCCTCGTCTACTTGTATTCTTAAATTATTTAGACGTCACAGTCATTACTGTCGCCCTTCAATAAACCTAGCCTAATTATTATTATTATTAACTACTGATTACATAGATTCATTTCGGCTCACCCTTTGTATTTTCCCCCGTTACAGGTCCGCGTGGATGTCTCTCGCCGAGCGTTGTATACGCATCCCGAAGATACTCCGTTACAGACCTTTAAAAAAATTCGCAATTGAACGTCACGTATATATATGCATTCATGCACTCAAAAATGCAAACAATTAGCGATATTGATGATTTTTTTGATGATATAAATACTTACCACCGGGGGGGGGGACATTTTTTATGAAATTTTTTTTATAATTCTTTTTTTTTATAAATTCAAATTTTTATAATCCATTTTTTATAATATCTATTTTTATAATAACATTTATTTATAATAAATTATAAATTTATAAATATAAATTTACACGTATACAACGTATGTATACACCGAGCTCATCGACTTATTTGTCAACATACGTGGCATTTCACGTCAACTCTCCCAGTGCCGCGCGGCGCGGCAGAATTAAGCTAAATCACTAAATTTGTGAATCGCTGTAAAAGTACTAAAATGCACCTACAGAAAAAAACGAACCCATGGTTTCGATGGGAAATCGTCTCAGCTTTCCGATGGCGCGGTCAGATTCTCCGAAATTTTCCGCTTTACCCGGGAAAATCGCTGGGAAAACTTTAAAGTCGATTTTCTCGAAAACTTCATTTTTAAGATTTTTTTAAATAGTCTAGATCGAAAGATGAGGAAATTTCCCATCGATATAGACCTTTTCCAGAGAGGCGTTTTTTGATTTTAGCGAGATATAGCGAGGGAAAGAAGAAAAAACGTGGTTTTTTGTTCAGTTGGTGGCGTCCGACCGCCTGCGCGCGCGGATTTTTGTACCTGGTTATTCTAAATAATTAATAAATGACTAATTAAAAGAAATGTTCTTTTTTCATTTATTACCTTTTTTTGTATACAATCTCTGCTAGGTCAGATTTTATAATTAATTACAAGTAAATGTAATTGTATGTTATTGAATCGCGTTTCTTGTGTATATGAGGAGCGTGGAGTGACGCTGCTCTCGTCTGCCATGGCAGTATATTATGCATACTTGCCATTCGGAGCGCCACACACGATCCTCAAAAGGGGACTTCCCTCCTTCAAATTGAAAAAAAAATGTTTTTTCAACGATTTATTTTTAATATAATAAAAAGACGTATCTTAATGAGACTTTTTATACATACTTTATTGACCTTATATATATTTCGTCATGCTGTTTCTCGACCTCGAGTTTTTCGATATAACGTCATTATAAGGGGTAATAAAAGAATGATGTCATTTATGGTTTATCATACCACGCGCTAGTCACGGGATAGCTTACGCGAATTCGGATAATCTTCCAATATCGCCCCACTGTAATTCGGGATTAAACAATTATTATATATAGCGCGCATCTTTGTACTCTCGGGCGGTCGGCTCTCAGCTCTCGCAGACAGACGCACTAACATCTTGCGGTCTTCACGCGCTAACACCTTATCCTATTTTTTTGTAATTGAGCTACAGCTGAGCCAATCGCGTGGTACATTATAACTAAAAGTGTATCGAAAAATATAATGTCCATTTTATATATGCAAACTTTATAATAAAAGTTTCGTGTCAAACCTTAAACGTGTATCTCAGATTTTGGTGCAGTTAGATTAAAATAAATGTTCGGGTATTATTTAACAAATAGCCCGGACATAACACACCTAAGCGAACATGGAACTTAGGATTTATCTGGCACTCTAGCTGAATTAGAGAGATATGCCAAACACAGAGTTCAGGTAAGAACGTGGACCGATATCACATCTATACGTTCCATTTATCGGCACTTTACCTGCCCAGAACGAACGACTAGGTATTAGACGGGTTAACAAAATAATCTGTCCATATTACTACCCAGAATGAAGTAGAATGAAAATCATTGGTTAAAAGATAAATGAATGGCAACGTTTTTTCGAAAATCGAACTTTTTTTCGAAAATTGTTTATATCTCCAAAAATATTACGACGATTTTTTTCATTCTAGTTCATTCTGAGCAGTAACATGGGCAGTAGGATGGTCCACTTTTTCAAAAATTTTTTGTATTTCGGGGGATCCATCGGAATCAGAAAGTTTGAGGTTCAAAATGAATTTTCCCGTAAACTAGAACTCAAAAAAATAATTTTAGATGGTGTCGATGGATTTTTGAACTTTAAAAACGTGCTCCATAAAAGAAGCAAAATCGGGCTATCATTCGATTTATTTGAAACTCTGTTTAGAGTGTAAAAATAATCTTGACAATACATTTTCTTATGTGTTTTTGTCTGCAGAATCGAATGCCGTAGTCAATTTTGACCTAGGAGCACAATTTCATTCAAAAAAATACACTTTTTCGATCGTTCTTTTTCGCAAATTCCGCAAAGTTCATTCTCGAGCGAGTGGCAAATGAACAGGAAAATCTAGAAAATTTTTTGACACCACCAAAATGCAGGATTTTCATGACGAATCCAATGGTATAAATTAGTATAAACTTTGAAATTATTTTAATGCAGAAAAATACAACTTTATCCCAAAAAACGACATTACGAAAAATTGAAAAATCGAAAAGTGTATTAGTTTCTTCCAGGAAAGAAGAAGTAGAATCAACTATGGAAAAAATTGCATGAAATTATCTGATAGGTTTTTTTCTCACCTTTCCAACGCCGGTTTCAGAAGTTGAAAATTCGCAAGATTCGCTGAGATACAGCTATTTTCGTACGATGCATTTTTTAGGCTTAAAATTCAATAATTCTGAGCTAGCTCTATTCATTAAAAAACCCGCGAAGCAGAATTTAAGCTAAAAAATGCATCGTACAAAAATAGCTGTATCTCAGCGAATCTTGCGAATTTTTAACTCCTGAAACCGGCGTTGGAAAGGTGAAAAAAAACCTATCAGATAGTTTCGTGCAATTTTTTCCATAGTTGATTCTACTTAGCCATTTCCTGGAAGAAACTAATACACTTTTCGATTTTTCAATTTTTCGTAATGTCGTTTTTTGACATCATCTAAAATCATTTTTTTGAGTTCTAGTTTACGGGAAAATTCATTTTAAACCTCAAACTTTCTGATTCCGATGGATCCCCCAAGTTACAAAAAATTTTTGAAAAAGTGGACCACCCTAATGGGCAGATTATTGTGTTAAAATTTCAGGGTGATAAAATTAATGTGTTTTTCTTAGTCGTTCTGTTGTATACCAATAACCTAGCATTAAGTATTGTAAAATTGAATTATAATAATTTTAAATGATGAAAATAAGACCGTCAAACAAACACAGAGACAGGCGAGAGCGGTCGCGTGAATGTATGTGTGAATGTAAGCGACCAACGCACACCGGCGCATTAGATTGAACCCGCGCATGTATGTGTACCGCGTATGTGTACTCGCGTGTGTGTGCAAGCCGAACACAAAAAAGGCATAACACACACATGCGAGACGAAATTCATGGAATAATTCGAAATGGTGCAGAGGAGCAAAATCAAGATCGCACTGGCACTCGCAAGCCCCATATCACCAAAAGTTTGACCTACGACCTATGCCTATATAATTATTAGGCACGTCTCTGATCCCAGATAATTATTAGGCACATCTTTGACTTGCGAAAAACAAGTCAACAAGTGACGAAATAGCTTGTAGGTTTGCGACTTGTGGAAAAGAACCAAGACGTGCCCCCGCCAAAAGATGCATGATTAAATTAGTATATAATGAGCATAAAAATTAGGCCTTTGGGCAGATCATTTCATACAGTCGAGTAAGGCGAAGCTCTGTGCGCGACCGATCGAAATATTGTAATAGCGACTCCGCAATACGTTAAACGGACTTGTAATAAAACATATTTGACGAGTATCTACGAATTAAACACTGTGTATTGCGCGAGAAGCAATCGAAAGTTATTAACAGCGCACTAGCTTTTGTAATTGTAATTTTACAGCGCGAGCGTCGAAGTGACTTATTGTATTCGCGAACAGTAAAGCTCGTGCGAGTGCTTGCACCAGCCGTCTACCCGACGGACAAGTAGCAGCTTCGCCACCATCAGCCAGGCAGCTGCGACCGTCAGCTCAATAGCCGCCGCCACCAGCTAGGTAGGCGCGACCGACGGCAAAGCAGCAGCAGAACAACATCCTAGCAGCAGCCTACCCGCAGCGACCCAACGGCACTACAAGCCTAGAAGATTGACAATAATCGGCCGAACTGATTTGTAAGCTTTGTTTTAATAGTATTAAGTTTTTGTAATAAAGTCTTGTGTGTAAAACTCACTTGAGCGTTGTACACTCCATTTCATTTTCCCTCCCTTCTCAGTCAACAACAGAAACAATATGTCATTAAAAAAATAATAAAGTTATTACCTAATACTCAAAAGTAACAGTTATATAACAGTTCCCTCCGCGGTTTTGTTTGGGTTCTTTTAAAGCAATTGTAGCAGATGTCACTAGGTGGCCAAAAATTATAGAAAATTTTTTTTATATAGTGTAAGGTCAATAAAGTATCTATAAAAAGTTTCATTAAGAATCAACTGAAAAATATTAATGTAAAATAATAAGCGAGCTCTAGAAGCAATGGCAATGTTACCCATGTGAGAAAAACATCATTTACGAGAGGTGTAGATAGTATAATTATGCCCTAAACATTTTTGATAACTTTCGGCTATTTAACCGCATTCTTTCGGCATAATCTATGGATAAAGTCTTCAGTCGAGATAAAATTTTTTTACAAGTACACTTTCAAACATAGAGTGGATGTCAAAGCGAAAAATCTTTCATAAAAGTCGGTTGAATGTGATTGAAACTAAATTCATGTTTTGAATCGACTAAAAAAACTCGGGTAAGCCCGAAAAATTCGGGTAAATTCGAAAAACTCGTCCATCTCAGCCAATTCTTCAACAAGCAATTTTCGTTCTATAACCTTTTTTCCTCAAGCTGTTCGTTTTAAAAATAAAAAAATTTATGGGTTTCAAATTGAATAATAATTATTTACTTAATAGATTCTGAAAGGGCTTTAATTTTAAGATAAAAAAATTGGTTACTTGCATATTTTTTGACTCTATTTACACCAAAAATACAGTGGCCGAAAAGTTTTGAAAAAACGCCCTGTTGGGACTTAATAGGTTAAAAAATGTAAAATTTGAAAATGCACTGAAAAATATTTAATGTTCTTTATGAACTTGAAGTGACTAAATAAAATTGACACAAGAATCCATTGAGCACAAATAGAAATACAAAAAGATTACAGAGTTATCATCAGCCAGTATATTTTGATATTTTTGCGCGTATGAAATGTAGATGTCACCACCAACCTGATCAGCTTTCTGCACAACTTTCATATAATTTCAAAATCTTCTTTCAAATAATTGCTATTATTAATTAAAAGCAAATTTCGTACAACAAAATCGTATAAAAAAGTATAGAAAAATTAATATTGATGAATGAGTTATTTTTTCACATTATAAAATAATATTGTTTTAAATGAAAGTGAACTTAAAATGAAACGCTTCTTCACAAAAATATGTTGAACAAGCAAATGAAAAGAACAAACGATTGAATAAATAAATCACTATATTTAAAAGATATTTTCATTTTTAAAATCGCATAGTTTTATAAATCAAACCAATAAACTATATTGAAAGAGTTCTCTAATAAAATGTATAATTATAACATTGTTAATTTTGAGATTTAACCCGTATACTTAATAACACAAAAAGTCAACAAATCTTATGCGCACAGTTTTATTAGCTTTTGTTGTTACGTTAGTCGACTGATACATGTTATATTCTACTCCATACTACAATCATCTCGTCAGTTTGCGCAGAAAATCTGTCATGTCAGTTAGCCTTTGTGTGCAGAAGAATCTCTGTGTTCATCTGTTGCAAGAGTCAGATGTGATCTCTGAAAAATATTGTAAAGGATATGGTGACGAGTGTCCTCTTATTTTTATTACTGTTTCCGTGAGTTTACAAATAAGATGATTCAAATAATAATATCATTACTCTGTGCTCAACGTCTTCATTATAACTCGATCACTTAATGGCATACATATTATTCTTTTTCAACGTGTTGAATTTAAAAAAAATAAAGGAAATATATTTTTATTAGAATTTGAAAAAACTAAATATTGATTGTATCGCTCGGAATACCGAAATGTTGTGAACCTGAAGGCATCCTCGTATCTTATCAGTCGTTTGATGCTCGGTAAATTTCACGTGCATATATTTTGCATGTACTTAATACGTACAGTACAATTACAGTTATTATGCATGATTGGACTGCTTCCAATTAACGTATGATTACCGCGTCAGATATACTATAGTAAAATGTAATAATATCGATTTTTTTATTCAATAATTATTAATGAGTCACATAAAACACTATTAAAACAAAACAACTTTAATAAATGAGGCATATTAAAAAATAAACTCCTATTCTTTTTTCATGTAAATTGAAAGCAAAAAAAAAACAATTTCTCGTTTCTATCATTTTAACATCTAAAATCATAAAAAAATTTTCATCGAGCTCAGCATCTATTTACTTGTCAAATAGTGCACTTATTATGTGTTCTAGCAAGATAAATACACAGGATAGTTCATGTTTTGTATTTTCTATGATAATAGTAAAATTTCTATCTAGCTCTTTTTTTGTCCGTATTTTGAACGGATGAAATAAACTTCGTTTATTTTCAAGAAATCAACTCTTCAAACATGATGCATAAATCATATTATTGTTTTAATTAAGCAATTTTATGATATAATAAGATGTGCATCGATGTTCGTTGTGCAATCAAATATTATAAAAGAACTTCGAAGCCGATTAAATCAAATTTTCAATTTATCTCTTAAA
Source organism: Trichogramma pretiosum (assembly GCF_000599845.2). Classification (NCBI taxonomy): domain Eukaryota; kingdom Metazoa; phylum Arthropoda; class Insecta; order Hymenoptera; family Trichogrammatidae; genus Trichogramma; species Trichogramma pretiosum. Next base: position 2,400,900 of record NW_019641707.1, on the reverse strand, counting down.
ACTTTTATAAAATTAATCAATTTTAAACACCTTTCACGTGTGATTTTTCACCTTCATTTTGATGTTATGTATAGTGCCGTAGAGTTTTTTGGAGGAATATTTAGTTAAAGTTTCAGAATTTGATTTTTACCTTAGCTTCAGGTTTCCTCCTCAAATATTCCACAGATTTGCTTCAGCGACCATAGTTCTAAACGACAATGAAGAAAACACTGTCGTGGAATTCCAATGCAAAGCTCGTTTTTTCTCCTCCACCGAGTCAAACAACAGTCAGGATGATAATAACACAATGTCGGAAATTTTATGTTTTTATGGCGCGCCAAATGTGTGGTGGGACTTGCAAAGGTAAATTTATAACATCAGCTTATACATAGCTAGATATGTGTACCTTTTTTCTCTAGTGCTCGTTCAGGACGATCTATAAATATTTATACGCAAACGTTGTTTATTAGTTGAGATGCTACTGAAGTTTTTACACGTTTATATAAACTTCTTCTATGAATAGCCACGGCGAGAGTTAATCAATTTCTGGCCTTTGATAATATTAATATGTGTGCAGTTTGCGTGCAATAATGAGGCAGCATCCAATATAACGTTGACCTAATTTTTCGCGATATACTAATAAAATTAATTAAAAACAACGCCGGCAGAATACATCGAATTTTTGCTGCAATCTATAAATGTTTCATTCTTTTTAATACGTCAATAAGGTCAGTTTCAGAAAGCTTTTTTAATCGATTAATTGTTTATTCGATTTGGCTGGGTAGTATTAACGTCACGCGCTGGGTCGAGTACAAGCAGCGCACGGAGCAAGGATTAAAATCAGAATCTAGCCGCATTTATTTTCAGCAACAATTTTTTGATTGCATGATTTTTTTAGTCCCCAGACAATCGTCGCGTTGATAATTCAAGACTGGCAAGATGAGAATCTCGATGCCACGAGACTTCTTTTCACCATCTCTCGGCTGCGTAGGTTCAGCATTGAAAATGGAAATCTCAGTAGAATTCTCACGCCCTTCCCGGCAACGGCTCAATTTCTCGAGGTAATTCCATTTACTTTGCACGACACTTGTGTGTGTGTGTGTGTGTGTGTGTGTGTGTGTGTGTNTGTGTGTGTGTGTGTGTGTGTGTGTGTGTGTGTGTGTGTGTGTGTGTGTGTGTGTGTGTGTGTGTGTGTGTGTGTGTGTGTGTGTGTGTGTGTGTGTGTGTGTGTGTGTGTGTGTGTGTGTGTGTGTGTGTGTGTGTGTGTGTGTGTGTGTGTGTGTGTGTGTGTGTGTGTGTGTGTGTGTGTGTGTGTGTGTGTGTGTGTGTGTGTGTGTGTGTGTGTGTGTGTGTGTGTGTGTGTGTGTGTGTGTATTATTTTAAATAATCAAAGCTGTTGTTCCACTGTATATTAGCCGACCGCAACAGCCTGTACGTATGAATATTGAACTCCGTTACACGGGTTAAATCTGCAATTTTGAAATTTTTATAAAATCATAATGATCGCTGCAACGAAACGCGGTACAATTCGAAGCACGTAATTCTTTCATTATGCATACGCTCGCGCGCACGGCTCTTAACATTTAGACCAATGCACTGCCTGCGGACTTTTGAAATGATAATTTCCGCTAAGTGAATCGTCTACTCGAAAATTGTTAAAATCAATTGACGACGGCTTGTTTGTGGCGTCGACCATTAAGGTCACATTAAATTTAATTACGTAGAAACGTTGCCGTGCACGTGTGTTGCATGCGCGCGTGTATGTGTGTGCGGGTTCGGTGTCGCTCAACGAGTCTGCTGTATTTCGGACAACAAATTAATACCGATGTTTCGCTAAACTATCCGCACACACGCTGTGTGTGCACTGCAGTTTATATATTAGAGGACTATATATGTTCACTAACCTCGTCGTATAACGCGCCTAATAGCTCATTGAAATCACGGGCACAAAGCTGGGACAGCTGACGGACAAGACTTTTGCTAATCTTCCGGCTCTGCGGACTCTGGATTTGCGAAACAATAGCATAGCGACGATCGACCCTACGGACCTGACCAAGCTGCCGCAATTGGAGTATCTTTACTTGACAGGTGAGGCTTGGAATTTTCATCCTACTTGCGGAAATATAAGTGCCAGCATTGAAAGGGACGCGACAAATCGTGACACCCGTTCGTCCGTAACACGACTTCGTTTATGCAGCACGAATTGTTCATACATGTGTACAGGTTTGCGTTTGATGTGTGTAAAGGTAATCAGTGGAGATGCGATCTGAGCTCGTCCTGGTTCGGCAACGCCACTTTTGCCTCGTTAGTTCGGAGAATCGTAGATAGGGAAGAGATGCGTTGCCACGAACCGCACAAAGGACGACCACTCCTGCCAGTTATGGAAGTCATACAGGTAGTAACGCGCGCGTGTACACAGGTATAGGTACACGCGCAGAGCGAATAGCACGTATGAGCGCGCGAGCACCCGGCACGAAGCTCCAATTCGACTTCAATCGCAAAAGTAATTACGAATTCGAGTAATATTTTCGAGTTACGTGTTCTTTCGTGTAAAATCAAGAAGTTCGAGACTTTTGAACGCGCGCATACGCTCGCAGGCTAATTTAATCAACTGCGCGGACGTTCCCTGTTTTGTTTTGTTTTTTGCCATACAAGTGACAGACTTTATTAGCTCGATTGCGAGCTTTCGAGCGCTGGGCTCGCGCTCATACGTACGATAATTAAATTAACGCTGCGTACGTATGAAAATTATAATACGCGAGCGTGCCTAGCTGCCGTAATTTTTTTTATGGGTGCATTAATAAAGTCACATAATAATATAACTAACGCTGATGGGCTCTGTCTGGGGGTGAAAAAATAAAGCGATTGGAAGGCGAGTGTCGTCTGTTGGTTGCCGGCTGCTCGTGCGAGCTCGTGTACGTCGTAAGCCCGAAACAGCCGCCGACGCGTCAGCGACAGTTCATGGCTTTTGCCACTGTCAACTGCAGCCATCGCGGTTTTACCGATATGCCAGCTTTCCTGCCGGCTGACACGACCACCCTCCATCTCGAGGGCAACAAGGTATGCATATATACACATAGCACACATAAGCCATACAGTGAATACACGCATATTATGCACATGTACGCATTTCGAGAAGCAAACAAGTTCGTACGAGCGTGTTAATACAAACATGCATCGTGATTCTGCCTGCTGAGCACGTATGTACAACCTGTATAGATATACGCAGCGCGTACCTATACTATACTTCATGCCCACTTCGAGATCGATCACGTTTGAGTCAATATTGCAGAGTACGTAGCGTATACAGCGCGCACTTGGTTTACGATGCGACTCCGAGATATATATATTTAGCGCGCAGGGCAATAAATGGCTGCACAAGCACGGGCGATAATACGTTTTGCGAATATTGCAGATCAGCGATTTGACTCCACTGAAGACTAATCCCGCCTACAGAAAGGTCGTGCATCTCTACATGGACAACAATACAGTGGAGACTCTGGCTTTTCTCGACGGCGCGTACTGGCTCGAGACTTTTCAAGTGCTCAGCCTTCGAGGCAATCGAATGACCGACGTAAGCTGTACATAAAAAAAGCAGAAAAAGAAAAGAAAATAAGAAGAGAGCAAATGCACACAAATCGGAAATTATTGGAAGTAACGCGATCAAATTTATTGTATTATATACTTGCAGTTCCCGACTTACGCCTTCGAGAGCGTTTGGCCGAGCAAGAGCGTGGTAAGCCTCTACCTGGGCGATAATCCGTGGCGCTGCGACTGCCAGTTCACGCCGGGATTCCAGGAGCTTCTGATAAAATACGGTGATCTGGTGAAGGACGCGAGTGACATAAGGTGCGCCTCGGGTAACACCGAATTCGCCGACAAGCCGGTAAGACGAGTATTTTCCTTTCCTTTACTCTCTTTTTTTTCTCTGCTACTACTACTTCTTCTTCTTCGTTCTTTCTCGTGCGGACTCAGCTTTGCGAGAGTCAATTGCCCGAGGAATATAGATATAATAATGCAACCGCGTCTCTTGCAGGTTCGCGAATTATCGAGGACGGAAATTTGCGTGCCGATGAAAAACGATTACTGGGTGCATCTGCTGGATATTCTTAACGTATTTCTTGGTGGCCTGATTTTTCTGCTCCTCTGCAACTTGCTCCACGATTACTACTGCTACAAGAAGACCGGCAAGCTACCCTGGCTCGCGTCCAAGTTGCCCTGACGAGTGAACGCACCGCAGCCCGAACGCGCGCGCCCAAGCTTTTAACTAACTTATTTGCGGCCTGGCTCTGTGCGAGTACATCTGCGAAAGAGAAAGAGATAAAGACGGAGAGGTAACTCGGCACACTTAGGATGCATAGAGCTCGGCATTAACACCAGTATTATATGCCCGATCGCCGTTTCAACGTCAAATAAAATTTGACACTTGTCCAGTGAAATGAAGATTAGTAGTGTCAGCATAGCTGACCAAAGCGTAGTGTAAATATATAATCGATAGATATTTTTTGTCAATAAACTCTAGATCATAAATAAATGAACAGAGACAAAAATATTCTTTACATAACACGCACTCGAGGCAACGGCATGAATCGCAAGCAACAACGAATCAATGTAAATCAAAAAAAGTATTGAAACATTTCACGGCACCGCAGCTCGCTGCAGTTATATATCCGCGATTCGGTGTGCAAACGAATCTATACTTTCCTCTTCCATACATACAGCGTATATATGCATCGCTGATTTTCAATAAAACTTGCTCTTTCTCCTTTTTCAGCCGTGTCATGCCTCTTTGACGTCGGGAGCCGCGGCTTGTAAATGTTTTTTTTTTTTACTTCGCTTGAAAAGAAACAGCTACTACTCCGAACGATACGGTACGTGCGGCGCGGATTCGGAAAAAAGGAAACTACAATCTAATACGATAGCTGATAGAACGGCAAGTGCAACTTGTATGAGGTACGGTACACGCTCGTACTGCATTAGATTGGAGATCATATATAAAGGGAAAATTCACTCTCTGAATGGTGACGTCGAAAATTCAAACCAGAAGGTGCGCGCGCGCGATTCGAACATCACGCTGATACATACAGAGCAAGTAAGAATTATATTACGTGAACGAAGTCAGTGGGCAAGATGCCGAGGGGTGTGTCATCTTTCAGTTAGACCAGTCCAATAATCGCTTATCCTAGCGTAAAAGTCTTTTGCACTTTGACCCTTCCACGCACCTTGCGGATATCTGGATCAGCCCTTGCATCATCGCCACCAGTTCCAGTGTCACTTCGAGAGTCAGTCGATATTTTTCGATATTTTACTTTGTACCTCTAGCTATACTCTATTACAGCCGAGCTTACACCCGCGCCTCGCTCACGTACAATATACAAATGTATTATTCCTTACCCTCTATTTTGCCGCTGCTCTGCGCTGATCTAAGTCTATTACTTACGGGGGTAGCTTTTTTCAGCCGCCTATATGCTTCGAGAGGACTTCAGCACGTGCGGCAAAGTACACCGAGTGTGTGTGTGTGTGTGTGTGTGTATAGGTGCAAGTCTTTTGTTATGGACTTTATAGGGCACTAGCGTATGCACGTATGTGTGTACGAAGAAGCCAAAGCGATGTGCGTTACACGGACGCGCGAGGCATGGATATCCCCGTGAATGCATAAAGACCGGACACTCATACTCGCTCGTGCGATGGTCTATAGATACATGCGCAACACACGTACGTGCATCTTTAATGAAAACATAGTACTCGAGAGGCCCCGCGCGTGTACATCGCCTGCATACCTGTGTGTGCGTATGTACAGCTTTATGAAAATATATAGCCCGCTGCTTGGAGTGTATACGCCGTGAGCTGCGTACGCGTATACAGTTACATAACTTGTTGCAGTGTCAGGGAGTATACTACGTTTTTGCTCGATAAAAACTTGCTTACGACGGCAACGACGCAATAATTGCAACCTGAATTTGACACAGTTAGGACATGTAGTCGCTTCTAAGAGCCGACGTTTCCGGGTTATATACACGGGTGTTCGGCTTTTGGAGTTGTTGGGTGCAGCAGCATTGAAATTTTGAAATTTAATTTTTTCTGGCGCGCTAGCGCATTTCCGAAACGAAATTATACTTTGCGCAATGAAATCTCGACAATTTCGACACTGGGCAAATAGAGTCGTGTACGCAATTCGGAGAAAATGCATTGACCGCGCGCGTCCTCGAAAATCTCGCGTCCACACGTAGGTCAAGAGAGTCTCGCACGTATTTGAAATACCATACTCGCACGCGTGTCTGCAAGCTCTTTATTGAGCTTTTACGAAACCCAATTCTGGCTCTGCTCGCGCGCGCTCGCCCCGATATATAGAACGATCATCGTGTCGGGTGTTTCGGAATCGATCTCGGGCGCTCCAGGATTTTTGCACCGAACCATCTGCGCGAGGGCATTTACACGCGCATTTTCCGGCGCGATCGCAGCGGCGAGCTATTATCCATTGGCATCTAGTGAACAGCCGGGTATGTGTGCGCGCGTCTGTAGGTGGAGTGCGTGACAGGTTCGCGCGCCGCATGTTATACACACCGGGTAATTCGAGCCCAGCACGCGATCAACTATTTTGTACGGCACTGCAGAGCTTGTATTAAGCTCGGGACTATTTCCCGCGCATATGTACATAATACGCACATGTACGCGAATGAAAGTTTTACATTTTCTCGACTTTTTTTTCCTTTTTTTTCATGTACATGTAAGGTGCGCGCCAATGGGCAAGATGAAAAAGGGTGCAGCACAGCGTGTGCACTGCTTGCGCGCCGGCTACGCAGTGATTGATGAAGAACGGGAGAGTGTGTAAGAAAGAAAGAGAGAGAGAGGGAAAGGGAAAGAGAGAAGCAAAAGCTCGTGTGACCTCCGAACGTTTAATGCAAGGGTTACTTTACGAGCAAGCTTTTCGTCGTTGTATACGTATACACGAGTTGACTAGAAAATTAGCGATGTATTTCGCTGCAGTGCCCAACGTTTTTCGCTCATTATGTGACTACGGCGTGCGAGCACGCCTCGACGAGCGGCGATTAAGTGTAATTATTGTGATTTTTTCTATACTTTTTTTCCCTCCTTTTTTTTCATTAATATCGCGCTCGCATGATCTCGAGGGCTTTCATTAACACGCAATAACGGTGTACACGCTTGACGACGATAAGTTGCGCGCGGGTAAGTACATAAAGCCGAGGCTCGAAGAAAATTTCACTCCTTCCCAACCCCCTTCCCTCACTTCTGTTTACATTGAATAATTTATATCTTAGTAATTATAAGATTATATGCACGTCGAGTGATTTTGATTTGATTAGTGGCGAAATCAATGTCTTGCGGTTAAATATTATGCTAATATAATTTGTTTTCAATTAAGCCGTTCAGAAAGCGTAGACAATTAAAATTAATTATCATTTTTCTGCAATTCTTATGGAAAGAGGCAAAGTTCTGTCTCAAATTAGTGATGATTTCAAATTAAATAAAATTTGTCATTGGAGTAACGAAGATGAGTTATAATGTATGCGAATTGTAAGGGAAATGTAAGCATTTAACATTTTCAAAGGTGGATATTTGTCCTCGAGCTAAATTTCTTAATATCATTATGTACTCGGTTATGAGAAACAGACAACTAACGTCGTACAGTTTCATCGAAATTTTATTGTTAATTGCACATTTAGATAAATTTTCGCAATGTCAAATCTAATTTTCTTATCAAAGTCCCATGTTTCCAATATATCGCTACCTTTGTCTCAGATATGACAACTTTAATTCGCGGACAAAATAATTTAATTGATTGTTTTAAAAATGTCTCATAAATAGAAGTTTATGTTGCAACAATTACATGTTCATTTCCACCGGAGTCGCGCAGCCTTTCGCGAGGCAGACATACGCAGCTCTTCGCGTCGGCTCAATTGACGCAACGGATTCCTTCTTTTTTTTGTAACGTATAACATTGTAAAGCCAACTCTCTACGCCTTACCCGGAATGACATTGCTCTTGGGTCCCTTAGAAATTAATATTAAACTCAGCTTGGCAAATTTAATTATGCTCGAGAAAAATTTAATTATCGCAAAGTGCACGACGCTACTCTCTCGCGCGCTCCGGTCCTTTGATGTTCGTGCACTGCACACGGCTCCCATGCACTGGCGTACATACACGTAGATGTAGGTGGGTACCTGTGCGCGAGTATTTGGAGCCATGACAGCCTCTATGCACATACGTATACGCCAGACAACGTCTTTCGCTTACACAATGTATACGTTCCATATACACATCTGCTGCTTGAAACAATGTCTGTGCATGAAGGAGAGCAGCTGAATAGTTGTACCTCGCGTACGTACTTATACATACTCAATTGTTTATCGTACATATTCATTTTAAGGAGCTCTCCGGGAAGTGGTGCACATGATATATTATCGCGCACATTAACTTCATGCATAGGTAAACTTACTTTTCCTCCCCTTTAGGACCTCGTGTGCTCTTGAAACGTCGAGGAGAGCGCATATCGTGTACAATAGCAATGATAAACTTTGACGACGCGATCTCGCTCACTCTCGGTGCCAGGCCACGATGCGCGCCACTTGTTGGAAATACTCGTCGGACCGATAGAGCTAGCGAGCTTTTTTGGTCTCGTTGATTTCTTTTTTAGTTATTGCTCGTACATAAGTGTTATTGACGTTGAAAATGAATAGAGTGCCATTTTCGAAGAGATTTAAAAATTAAAAAGCATCATTTTCGATAAACGATATCTTCGAAGGGAGTAAAAATAACGATTTGATTAACTTTAATGAGATGCAAATGTAATGCTGCTGATTTTGTTTCAAATTCAAAAATTGGGTAATTTTATTAGAATAGTAAAAGAAAAAAACATAGTAGGTTAATTTATCCGAAAATACTTTGTGCCAATTGGTAAATTTACCTCTATATTTGTAACAGTAAGTTTGTAAACTTTGAAAAACTTTTGCTGGTGAACAGCTGCGATGTCGCGCAACTCGAAGATGACTTGAAAAATCAATAACCATTGTAGTCGTATTATCAAAGAAGTTTGGGACACATTACGATTCCACCGTGATATTTTTCAGTATAAATTTAGCTCTCTGACGCGTTCCAAATTTTGCGCCTAAAATTTCCCGCCCTGATTACAAATAGTTTAACGAGATCGATGCGAACTTGCAATCCATGGGCAATGCCATTTGTTCATCATTATTAAATTTGAATTTAATCAAATTCCAATCTTGGATTCACAGACACAAAGGATTATACAATATGCGAGGGTGTTATTTCATTCGTCTTAGTCCAAGGAGTGTGGCAGATGTTTTTTTACGTGGTCGAAAAGTCATTAGAAGTAAACTATTTACCTTATAAGAGTGAGGCTAAGTGCTTCCTCCTTATCTTATTCATCCGCGCAAGATGTACGAAACTGAAAAACACAATTTATACATATGAGAATTAGATAGGCACGCATATTCAAGGCAGATGTTACTGGTAAATAACAGCTCATAAAATTGTGGATAAATGTACCCGGTGTAAATAAAATTTGATATATTTTTTCTTTTTTCATACTTTTCATCTTTTCTATGGTACTATGAAGATATTAAAATTTTTTACAATAAACCATTGGCTGAAATTTTGAGATTCATTCGAAATAATTGGTCGTTAATTTGCGCGATGATGTAAACAGTTTTAATTGAAGGACTGCATTGTATTGCTTTTGATACCAAAAAAATAATAAAAGTAATTTTACAATACATATAACTGACTGAATTTTATCATAAAGAAATACGTATAAATGTTCTAAAAAGAGCGTGAGGTGTATTGAAGAAGTTACTTTCACGAAATATCTTTTTTAAAATGGAATAAACATCTAGCATCTGAAATAGCTTAGCAGTAATGGGCAAGGACTAAAAGTAGAGGTACAGCTCGACTTGCAAAAGTGACCACGTACAGGTGGAGTATTCGAGCAATGGGTCATCTTGCGTGGACATGTGTGCAAATGAACATGTAGTACCAGCAGCAGCCGATCGTAGGCTTTGCATATAATAGGAGAGCTTCGTATGCGCGACCGCATACAGTGGAGAAAGAGAGAGACAGACAGAGAGGGAGAGAGAACAGTAGCATTAGTGCATCCGTGCATCAGTGGTAGCAGCAACAGCAGCAGCAGCAGCAGCATCAGACGCAGGGCTCCTTCCATAATTGGCTGCCGGAAACGCGCGTGGCGCACGGGCAGGAGGTAACGTGTAATGCGGCACGAGTCATGCGTGACAAATTGCGCTGCACTCAATCACTTGTGTATACGCGCGAACTGCGCGCGTCTTTCAGTTCGCGCACGAGACATTTATGTGATACACAAATGCACTGCACATGCATCGAGTCTATACGTATACCTATGCGGACTAGGATTTGATCCGCTACACGTATACCGTGGATACACCCAATGATGCTGGCGCACGATGGCTTTTGTTGATGCCGCGCCGTCGCTCCGGCGATTCTAGTTGAAAATTCATCATCCTGCTCCTGAAGGTTCATTATGTAACAAAGGATTTTTCTTCGCCTCGTATACCCTGCCGCTCTTTCAAGCGCATGCGCCTGGATGATTGTAATGTTTCTGAAACTTGTGACCGCTCAACGTGCCCACGAGTATACTGCACACTGCACGTTATAAATTGAAATCGTTGTTCGATCCTGAAAATGGTCAGAAGAGTCGGAAAAAGAAATTCTGTCATCGTGAAAATCAAAAATCACTTTCTTACTGTGGAGATATTTTACTGAGCATGTGGTGAGAAATAAAGTCATTTTTAATGGATTCAAAACTACGCCAAAAGAATTTTTTTTAAACTATTTTTTTAAGTCCACCATAATTCACAGTTCACTTAGGTTCAGAACATCAAGTAATTATCATAAAATTAATTTTAATGCAAACTTGAACAAAAAATTTTCAGTTCTGTACATACTCGAATTTCAACATTATGATCAAAATTGCTAAAAAACGTATGGAAATTCAATCATACATAGGGTCATCATCTGCCACTAGATGGCGAGTACCCTTATCTTTAAATCTGCAACTGGCTAAATACAAATAATTGTGTAAGTAAAAGAATAGTTTTAAGTGGTTGAAAATATTGTTTTTCTTCATATACGAATAAATTCTGAATAACTATGTGTATATAGTCGTGCAAACTCTAGTATCAAACAAATGTAAAAAAAACAAGCGTGTAGAAAAGCGCCCTCGCTCTCTTGATTTTGTTTTTTATATTCTATATGCATACGTAAAAAACAAATATATAGTTGCACCATTTACAAGTACACAACGTACAGAGTACAAAAGAAAGTCGTCCATGACTTTGTTAAAAAAACGAGCAAAGTTGAAAATGAAGGAAAGAGACAAGCAAAAGTACGATGCAAAAGTAGAAAAAAATCAAGAAAGAAATGCACCAAGGTAAAAAGGAAAAGTTTCTTATTTGAGAATTTTTAACCTAAAGTGTATAATTCCTCTTCTCATCTCTATACTCCCGCGTAGTCTTCAGCTGAATATTTTTTTACGTGAGTATCTTACGGCGCTCGATAAATGTTTATTGGAATAAATTAATCCAGGTTGATTAAGTGCGTCGATACGAGAAATAAGATGAACTCGAGATGCAAGAACAGTAACATAGAGACGACGCGCGTTTACGGAGTTTTGAATTACAATTGGTCTCGGTACGTGTTGGTGTACAAGAATGTGTACCGTGATATGTATGTGTACACAAGCTCGGGAAGAGACGAGAGTGGGGATGCGCACGGGGTCGGAACAGCAGTTGCAGCCTGTTGCGTGACCCTGACGATCAATATCGGCTCTACGTACAGGCGCACAGGTCGCACTTTCTGCTGATCTATATAGACCAGTGGGAGTGCAGAGCTCGATGTTTCTTTTTTCACGTTACAGACAATATAGCTGCTTTTACAATATGCAAGTAATGGTTGTTTAAATTTTTGTGGGGTTGTGGGGCACATAATAAGACGCGTTTCCATCTTATTTCGAATACTTCGATGGCCATGGTATAGCGAGCCTAATGACGGAAATTTATCTTCATTACTGAAAAATGAATTTCAAACTCACACATATTTGTTTCAAGTTTTTGAGATGAATAAAAGCCTAAGGTACTTTATAAGTACAACGTAGCTTAGTTGCACAGTATCATCACGGATTTAATTAAAGTTAAAGAAAATGCTTAAATTTTGTGGGAGCTTGACGTACAAAAATGCATTTACAGGCCAAGGCACGCTGGCCAAGTTAATGTGCATAATACCACTGCAAAGCGAGCGAAAATTTTTTTCTATTTTTTAGTCTACCAGCTTTCGTGAGATTATTTGTCTGCTGTGTGTACCTCTTTTTCATCTATTTTTACTGTTTCATTCTTTGCTCATTTTTTTTATTTCATTTTCGTATTTCCTCATCACTGCCGAACACGAGCTGGCTTATTTTATATTCTTCTTCTTTTTTCCTCGACGCACATTTGTACGGTTGATTTTGGGGCTAAGGTCGATTTTAATTGGCAAAAGCTTTTCTTCGCGTTCACCTTTTTCTCTGGTTTCTAGGGTTGGTGGGCGCGTATTTGCGGTTCCATTACCGTGCGACTCGATAAAGCTCAAGCCCACCGTCTTGTGTGCATCAAGGGACTTAAGAATGAGGAAGAAAGATAAATAAAAAGAGCAAGTGAGGTTGAAAGTAGAGAGTATCAAGCTAAAGTTGGCTGTGAATTATACCAGTGAGACCTGGCGAGGGATTAACATCGCAATTTTCAATTTCAAATTGGAAAATTTTATTAAATGAACGTTGAAGCACCTTGATTCTCAAGGTCCTTTATAATGTGGTATTTGCATTATTGCAAATGCGAATGGAATTGTTAATATTTTTTAGCGTAAAATTAAAAATTATATATTCTTATTAAAAAGACATTTGGCCCTCACTTTTTTGCCTTGCTCTTCGAAGCTCGTTGATAGTAACCAGTTACGTGAACGTAGCGGCATCCAAAGTACAATTAAGCCATAACACCCAAGGCTTTTTTCTGCTAAATGAATGACTTTTCTTTTCTCTCCTACTTACGTTTTTTCCCGTTTCTTTTGCTTATTCCTGTAAGACGGATTATCTCGAGCACTATGGGGTATAAAAAAAGGATCGTGCACGAATTTGTCTTTTAACCGTAAAAAAGACCCGATAAACGTCTCTCTGTACATCAGCACGTCTAAACAATTATTTCAATGAAATAAAATTAATTGAAAATTGTGTGGAAATAATTTACGTGTATTGAGAATCAAACATTTTTTTTTAAATATCTCTCATTAAACATATTTATATCGTGCGGTCCTGGCGGATTATGGAGAATGTATAAACACATGAATCGGTAATTCAATTGTAAACAATATGGTCATAAACAATTTGGACATGGCCTCTCAAATACTGATCATGTTTATACTAGAAACAATTTAGTTAGAATGTTCTCTTTCTTGATGAAACAATCTGTAATACCAAAACATAAGTTTTACTCATTAAATTTTGGGGAATCTAAATAAAAGGATCCATCGTTTCATTAATACACCAAAATGGATAAAAGTGAGAAGAAATACAACGAAGTTTTCTCAAAAGATAATTTAAGTGAAAACGACATTGTTGTTTCAGATGATAAACCACATTGTCAGGAGGCATTCACACTAGAATCAAGCATAACTCACCAAGACACAATTCACAATGAACTAAAAGATTACGCGTGCGACAAGTGCGAAAAGAAATTTGAGTTCCGAAGTCATTTGAGTAGACATCAAATATCAATACACAAAGGCCGCAACGATTTTTCATGCGACCAGTGCGAGAAGAAATTTATGAAAAAATCAAGTTTGTTCACGCATCAAAAATTAGTACACAAGGATCGCGAAAATTTGACATGCAATAAGTGTAAAAGGAAATTTAAAAATAAATCAACTTTACTCAAACACAAAAGAATATTCCACGAAGTTTTCAAAGATTACTTATGTGAAAAGTGCGCGAAAAGATTTGGAAATAAACAGAGTTTGCTTTTGCACATAAAGACAGTACACGATGGTCAAAAAGATTTTGCCGTTAGAGTCCCCAAAAATTACTTATGTGACGATTGTGGAAAGAAATTTAAACAAAAAACGCATTTACTTTTGCACAAAAAAACAGTACATGAAGGTCGGAAAGATTTGGTATGTGACAAATGTGGGAAGAAATTTGGAGTAAAATGTAATTTGATCATACATCAAAAGACAGTCCATGAAGGTCGCAAAGATTACACATGCGACAAATGCGAGAAAAAATTTGGACAAAAATTGCGTTTGCTTAAACACCAAAGAGAAGTTCACGAAGGTCGGAAAGATTACGCGTGCGACAATTGCGAGAAAAAATTTGGAATAAAACAGTATTTGCTCCGCCATCAAAAGAGAGTACACGAAGGTCGCAAAGATTTTAATTGCGACCATTGTGATCACAAATTTGTACTCAAATCAGATTTGATCAAACACCAAAGGATAGTCCACGAAGGTCGTAAAGATTTTGATTGCGATATGTGCGGGCAAAAATTTGGATATAAAGAGACTATGCTTCGACACCAAAAAGAAGTACACGAAGCTCGCAAAGATTACGAATGTTACAAGTGCAAAAAGAAATTCGGCCGAAAATCGTTTTTGCACTTACACCAAAAAGCAGTACACGAAAGTCGCAAAGATTTTGCATGTAACAAGTGTGAGAAAAAATTTGGAATAAAACAGTATTTGCTCCGCCATCAAAAGGAAGTACACGAAGGTCGCAAGGATTACACATGCGACAAGTGCGGGAAGAAATTTGGACAAAAATCAAATTTGCTTATCCACTTAAAGACCGTCCACGAAGGTCATAAAGATTACGAATGTGACAAATGCGAGAAGAAATTTGGACAAAAAATAAATTTACTTACCCACTTCAAGACAGTACACGAAAGTCGCAAAGATTTTGCATGTGACAGATGTGAGAAAAAATTTGGAATAAAACAGTATTTGCTCCTCCATCAAAAGACAGTACACGAAGGTCGCAAAGATTTTAATTGCGACCATTGCGATCACAAATTTGGACTAAAATCCAATTTGATCAAACACCAAAGGATAGTCCACGAAGGTCGTAAAAATTTTGATTGCGATATGTGCGAGTAAAACTTTGGGTAGAAACAGACTATGCTTCGACACCAAAAGACAGTACACGAGGATTACAAAAATTACTCATACGACAAGTACGAGAGGAAGTTAGGAAATAAATCAGCTTTTTTGAAGTAGTAAATGATGGTCCACCAAGATCATTAAAATTTTGTGAACCTTCATTTCATTTGAGTTAATACCGAAAAACCATGTATAAAATTCTCAAAAATTACCTATCAGACATTTCTCGAACTCTTCTAAATGTAGAAAAATTAATATATTTATAAAAATGAATGTAACAACGGAAGAAAATTTTTCATTTGCTTTCACGAATCTACTTTTATGTAAAATAATTAAAATTCTGTAATTTAAATTAATTTTGAAGATTGTTACATTAAATTAAATGTGATGATCCAAAAAAAACCTTATTAATTTACTTCTAACCACATTAATTTTAATACTTAAAAATTATTACCGTAATTCGCTCTTATTTGTGTACTAAGTTCATGAAACCAATAATGTTATGCATTTTTTTATAGTAACGTATTCTGAAACTATACCATTACGGAAGTGAAATTTTTATATAGTGTATACAATTTTCATCACAGCTTATGATTATCAGATAAAGATCAGGAAGTATGAAATTCTGTATTATGATCTAATACTATCGTGTCGAAAAATGTACGGTGTTTTCCACTGAAGGTGTGATAAACAGTGTTTACTTTCGTGTGCTAATGACATTAATATATAAGAAAAAAAATATTAAAATGCAAAGTAGAAAATCCTAGTGTTTGATTCTTTGTTATAAAGTCAGAATTGTAATAAGCGCAGGGTAAAGAAGTAACCGAGTAAGCTTGATGAAAATACTTGTATATCTAAATAGATTATTCCTGACATTAAAATTTTTACCGATAAAAATCAAATGCAAAAGTTCAAACATTTAAATAATTTATGAAGCGCTCGGACAATTAGATCACATGCAAAAATGACTATAATATTTAATTCAGATTGTTTTTATTTCAAGAATAGAACCGACAAATAATATATTATGCATATGAATTTCGAGTGAAGCAGACTCTTTGTATTTAAAAACTTATTTTATGGGTATATTACTTGCATCGGTACGATCATGAACACGAACAGTATGAAAAAGGTTTCATATTTAAGAGAGCAATAAAAGTTGCGATATCGCTCACAAACTTGTTTTTTCGTTTCACTAATTTATGATAGTTCGAATAGCTGATGATCACCGACTACATAATAACATGAAAAATTAGTGAGAAATTGAAATTTTAGAACTGTAAAAAGCATTGGAGAATGGTAAAAATATCCTTTTCAAAAATTAAATGAAATTATTTGGATTCTGAGGTAGATTCTAGCGAAAATTCATTTGTCAAAAACCTATTATGTCGTAATATTTAATGAGTCACTCAGTACACTGAGATAGAAATTTTGATAAATAACGTTAAATGAAAAGAAGGTATATGCTTAAGTGTTTGGACCGACTGGCCTATTTACTTGAATGAAGGTTACGACCGAAGTCATTGATGTTCCGAAAAAAGTTTACGACGTCTAGGCGTTGCAGTTTCAATGATTCGCTCTTGATGTAAAAAGAAAAAGAGCTGTACCTAAATGAGAAAGAACAATTTTGGAACTTTTAAATAAAATGAAAAGGGGGTGGAAAAATCCCTTCTGACAATTGAATAAAATGATATCGCCATAACTTGAGATTTTTCATTACTTTTGCAGAGACTTCTGTTGAGTGTAATGTATGTTGCTTCTTTTGCACAAGCTACCAGTGCATCAATTGCGATCTCGGGCATGCACAGATGGAAGATATTCAGTCACTGCGCTCAGTCACACGCGGTTTATCTCGTTATCGCTCGATTGGAGTCACGCACGAGTTCATCCCTTGTGCGCGAGCTACCGCGCGACTTCCAGCCAAACACACACACACACACACACATACACATACAGCCACCGGCTCTAAATGCATACACGAGCGCAGTGTCTAAGCCCATTGACTCGCGAAAACAATAAAGTCTTCGACGTATTGTCGTATGTATATATCGTAAGACCACGTTTGGCACGTGGTTGACACTCTCACTTATTCTTCGCTCGCAGCTAGCTACGTGTGTGTATATGAGCAATTCTCCAAATGAAACGCATTTTTTGAGGTAGAATCGCGACAAATTTTTTTTTCAACCTACGCGGATACGGACCCCCGGGAAATGTTTTTGGGGGTCCTAGGAACATGTAACCACGTAGGAACCATTGAAATTTCAATAGTGCTTATTTTTATAGCTACTTTTGTGATTTAGAGGACGAAAAATCATGTTTTCTCGTAAATGCGGCTAATTACTCAATTTCTAAGTCGCTGAAAAAGTATCAAAACTCATCTAAAAAAAATAACTGGCTACTGTGTTCGATAGGAAATTTTCTCAGCTTTCCACTGGTGGTATCAGATATTCCGATAAGTCGCACATTCGCCGAGAAAATCGCCATCAAAAGTGCCAAGCTAAATATCTCGAAAAACTCGGTAAGGAAAAAGTGATCTTTGAGGTTTAATTTCGATTTTTCCTCGTGAAAATGAAATTTATCGAAAAATCTGACTACACCATAAGAAAGCTGAGGAAATTTCCTATCGAAAGCATATCTTTATTTATTTTTTCGGTGGAATTACGAGCTAGTTTTGATTGTAGCGAGCCGAAAACCTCGCGACCGCGCTGAATCAGCTCGGAAACAGAAAACAGCGAACAACGTGAAAGAAATTCCCATGTATAACATTGTAATTCCACCGAAAAAATAAATAAAGATATGCTTTCGATAGGAAATTTCTTTGGCTTTCTCATGGTGTAGTCAGATTTTTCGATAAATTTCATTTTCACAAGGAAAAATCAACAATTATCCAAAAAGTTCACTTTTTCCGTACTGAATTTTTCGACATATTTAGCCCTCAATGTGTGATGGTGATTTTCTCGGTGAATGTGCAATTTATCGGAAAATCTGATACCACCATTGGAAAGCTGAGAAAATTTCCTATCGAACACAGTAGTCAGTTATTTTTTTTAGATGAGTTTTGATACTTTTTCAGCGACTTAGAAATTGAGTAATTAGCCGTATTTACGAGAAAACATGATTTTTCGTCCTCTAAATCACAAAAGTAGCTATAAAAATAAGCACTATCGAAATTTCAATGGTTCCTACGTGGTTACAGGTTCCTAGGACCCCCAAAAACATTTCCCGGGGGTCCGTATCCGCGTAGGTTGAAAAAAAAATTTGTCGCGATTCTACCTCAAAAAATGCGTTTCATTTGGAGAATTGCTCATATAAGCTATTATCTTCAATGACGAGAGTCACGGCCTGCAAGCGCACGACACAACGTTGACGTCTCTCTCTTTCCCTCATATATAGCATAAGCAAATGGATGCATTGAATTGCTAATACACTCCGATGCGCACGAGAACGCAGATACGTCAGATGCATGCAAGCAGGTCGTCTGTCTACGTATTCTTCCCAAAGATTCGTGCTTTCATATGTCCTGTGACCACTTCAAGTTTGACCTGCAGAAGTTTATTCGCAAAAAAATTGCTCTGACGAAGTAACGTCATAACAATAGATTAAAAATGAACATTTTGTGTTAATATTTAACGTTGAAAGGTCTGCTTGCAAGAAAAAAAAACAAGAACTTTAATTACATAAAAAATTTGCTTTGAATGTGCAAAATCTTCAATTTATTAATTTTTGCAGTTCAGTTGTTTCAAGAAATTGTTTCATAAATTGTACGTAAACAAAAAGCAGATCCATTGTTATTGAATTCAAACGTAGCCGAGAAACGCGCATTTTTAATTGTAATTATCCCTGCATAAACTTTCACTCTCCGCGCCCTCTTGATTCGATTACAAAGTAAAGAGAACGGTATAAATGTTATAACGTCGTTGCATGAATAAAAGGTACAACGCAAAAGTGACACAAAAAAAAACAAGATTACCAACACTGATGCTCGATTTTCCATCGAACGAGGTCGCCGGGAAAACAACGCGCGCAAAATTATAAAAACCAAAAGAATGCCGAGACGAGCTTACGCGTAATTGAAGTAGTGAAAGTCATACGCTCCTCGCGTATGTATGCCAGTGTGTGTCTGCCCGTGCACATGCATTTTCCGTTGCTATATATCGCGCACACTATTACACAGACGAGACAGCTCTCTCCGTCTCGTTCTCTCGTGTAAGCTCTGCGTTATATACACACATACATTTTGTATCGGCGGCAGCAGTAGTAGTAGTCGCGTGACCTGCGGAAGCTGTGCCGTACACAGCAGCAGCAGCGGCGGCAGCAGCGCTACCAGGTGGCTCGCCAGCAGGTTTCGTGCTATCGATCCAAGCCGGCCGGGCTGCAGAAGCAGCAGCAGCAGCCAATGTGCATGTGTGTTAATGTGTGCGCGCGTCGTCGTCGTCGACGTCTATACTACGAGCCTCGCGCAGCCCGCGCCTGTGTATATACCACCGTCGTCTGTCTGTGTATACTGTGTATGTACCCACTGAGGAACTTGCGCGCTTCGTTAGATAATTTCGTTCTTTGCATCTTTTTGTCCTACTGTACACCGCGTCTAGGCTTTCGTTCCACTTATTCACCTCTGTCTTGGAGCATATTTTCCCCCTCAATCGCAAATCGCTTTGAAATGAAATTTTCGAGTCAGGGTTGTGCATTCTTTGTCGAGCCTTTGCTTCTTTTTTATGCTATCGGTTTTGACTGGGCCGGCTTAATTGCTCGTGATTGCGAAATAATCACTGGTTTTTTTATACAGCGCTCTGACGTCGCCAGTAGTCATTTTGGGAACGAGTTGTTTCTGTACAGAAGATCTCGGGTGAACTTGAACAGTATTTTTATCTCAGTTTTGTATTCTCACAAATTAAATGTCATTTTGCACAATGGTTATCTCGACTCGGAGTGAAAGTTTATTGAGATTTTAGAAAATTATGCACGGAAAATTTGCCCTACATTCGGATCCATTCAAAAGGAAAATACAGTCAAAAATACAGTCTGCTGCGAGAACCAAAAGCGGAACATTCATTGTTGGTCCTTTGGAGAGGGCCGTTTTCACGTTAACAATTACATCGTAACTTTTTTGAATGAAAATCCTACTTTCGACTGATGACGAAAGTAAGAGCGAAAACTCGAATAGGACTGAATAATGCGTGTATCGATTAACTTGCTTTATAATTTCACCTCGAAAATTGTAAGCAAAATTTTCTATTCTACAGCGCGAAACCTTGACTTTTCATTTTTTATCAAGCGTCTCATTCTGGTTTTGCTTGCAACGGCCCCAATCGTTGCAGGAGTTATTTATTAAGTAAATAGTGAACAGATCGATGATTGCAGTAGCTCTTGATGTCAGCATGTCGATAGATGTTATTAATTAACCTTTTACAGTTAATTACATAATCTACACAAACACTAGTTTCAATTTTAAATAACAATGTTGAGCTAACAATTAGTTGGAGTAAATGCACATAGGTTTGACATTAACAATCGACACGCAAAGTTGTTTTGGTTTATTTAAATTAGATTTTATGATGTGATTAAAATTTAAGAAGTACATTTAATGCACTATTATTTTGACAGTTTCACTCACATTTTTCAACGATTTATATAGTTTTTCTCTTTTTATTGTTTTACAAGTAAGAAAGTTTTCTACTTTCCATGAAAACATATTTTGAATATTAAAAGTTTGAAAATTATTTGTATAAAATAAATTAAAAATGAATTATATTATTATCAAAAAATAAATAAACATTTATAAAATGTTTCAACATTCATTGAGAGTGCATAAAATTCAAGTACCAATATTAATCACGAATTTTTAAAAACTTTTCACACGTATGAATGATCTCTAATTACGGCTCATGGTTTTTCAACAAGCAAAGATTCCGCGCGAAATAACTTGGCGAGAATTACTAGTACCGTTGGCAATGCAGTAGAAGCTTAGCACAGTACTCAAGAAATTCAAAAGCTTTTTCAAGGAGACAGAAATGAATTGGCTGTAACATCATCTTGATTTTCTTCAATCGCATCTTCAAGTGAGATGCTTCTTTATTCTCATTTACTCACAGGAGTCCTTATAGACGCGACTCTTTCTTGGATCTCTAATAGCTCCTCAACTTTCCATTCGATTAGTTTTCTTTCTTGACTATTTTCAAGGAGCCTTGGCGCGATTGTGGATCGACATTCTCGTTTTACATTTATTATTACAACGCATTTGTGTCTTTCAAAAAAAAAAAAAAATAAATACAGCAAGCTTTTCTCTGTATTACGAGTCTTCTAAATATTAAGACGATCAAGTTTTGATCTAACCAATTTCGCAGTGTGCGAGCAGTCGAAATATAAAGTAAAAATGGCCAGTATCCAAGAAGAGAGTATGAACTCGTGCCGTTCGCTGCGGCATCTTATACGAGCACTGGGTTAAGCTTGCGTGAAGCATTTAAACGTTAAAGACGTTTCACGCGCAACGGAGAGAGGATTGAAGGGGATTCGAGCGAAATGACGGCATCAGAGAAGCCAGGGCGCGTTTTCCGTTGCAATGATTATTCGATGCGAAAGAGACAGAGAGCTGCCGCTATAATCAAGCGGTTTATATTTACGGCGCGATAAACATCGGAGCTGAAGGTATGAAAATTTTCATTTCGGTCTAAGACGCGTAGACTACTGACTATGGTGTATAAGCAATGCGCTCGAGACGCCGTATATGTGTGCGCTATATTTTGGAAAACGTCCAAACGAGGTTGACTTATGAATTTTTCTCACGATGCTTAGAGGCAAAAATAAAAGGACACCTCGATGATGCCTGGCATAACGAATCGTCTCGTTAAACGAGACAATTCGTCCGAAGTGACCAAAGACATCCATTAAAACGCGCTGTGAAAATGTTGATTCAATTAAAGGAAATTTGCAGCCCGAGCGCGCGACGCGAGCCTTTATATTGCAAAAATACACACCGACTGCTACGTATAGAACGTAGTAAGCTCGTATATTTGTGACGTAAACAATGACCCAGCAGAAACAACATCGTGACGACGACGACGACGTCGACAACGCCTCGTTACTATTTTCAGATAACCCGATTCTTATACAGCTCATGTTATCCCACTTACACACTCGAGTATAATATATATAAAGAACGGTTTTCTCTTTTGCTCGGTCGTCGAGCTTGCGGGAGGGTAGTAGTGCGTCGTCGTCGTCGTCGATCCTCTCTTTTATACATGGAATCTTGAGGTGTTCTCCTTTCTTCCATCGAGCTTGGCTGAGCGCGCGCGGCATGAGTTTTAACTTGGGTAAACCGCCGCCGCTCGCGAGAGACGTAGTCTTCTGCGCTCCTGTGTGTGTGTGTGCGAGTTTTGCTGTGCAAACACAAAGGCGCGACCGTGCATAGCTAATGCAACTGCAGACTGTATAATATGTAACGTATGGGTGTAGAGTCTTAGTATTTCACATGACTTACACACGCGTTATATATTCGCCTAGATATAGCGTATAATGTGTGACGAGAGTCGACTATGCTGCTTTGCTACTACCGCCTTCGTTTGTATTATATTACACGGGACGTTTGATATTATCGATTCGACGCGTGTATATCACCAAGCTCGTACAGGGGGATGCATTGCGTCGCTGCGTTTACGATCTGCTATATAAGTGTGCTGCATATTACGTGAATAATGCGCGAATTACATATAGAGTCTGCTGCGGTGCAGAACGTGTATCGGTTTCCGCGTAAAATGCTCATACGCTAATAGCGCGCGCGCGCGTATATATTTACATACACACTTGCTCGAGCGCAGGAAAAATAGAGAGTCGAATAATTTCGACTTATACTTGCAGTGTGTGCATTGTATGCGCCACGTGCTGCGCTCGCGCGCTGCAGACGAGACCCAAGTGCTCGACTAAAGAATAGCTTTTCTCTCTAAAGCTCGGCTTGCGTGCTTATTTCTACTAACTTTTTTTCTACCTGCTTAACGAAGTACATCCGTGATAAAAGTAACTTATATGTGTGTGTATATATGTATATATATAAAAAAAAGAAGGTGGAAAAAAAGTAGAACATTTTTAAGGAGTGCTTATCGTTACCTCATACACTCTTTTTACACATCACTTGAGCTTTCGTTGCATTTTTTCCAACTGCGCGATAATATACAGAATAACTGTGCGCGAATGTGGAAGATATTCTTTTCTTATTTAAAGCTAAAAGCGTGCGAGATTCTCGTGATGGAAGATTTTTTTCATAACGTACATACGCATGGAAATTTTTGTAAACGTTTCGAGAAGAGAAATCGAGGGAGAAAAGAAATTGATTAACGAATTTATGGGCTAAGATATAAATTTTCCTAATATACGTCAAAAATAATCGATTAATTGTCACGGATGAGTGTTGGGGACTGTTCGTACAGTACATGCGCCGATCTAGGCAAATACCAGCAATTGCTGGATAAAGCACGCGCGTTGTTATTTAATAACTCTGAAAAATATACTTTAATGGGAGATGAAAACGAGAAAAAGAAAGATAAAAAAGAAAAAGAGAAAGAGAAAGAGATGAGGAGCGAGCGAGAGAGGGAAAAAGCAAAACATCGGTGCCTGTGTACGTAGGAAAAAAACAGGGCAGAAAAAATTCGAACAATAAACAGTAAAATAAATTCGCCAAATAGCCAGCTGTCACGCGCAACATCGACAATACGTATACAAACGCAAACAGGACATGAAACAAAACTTACCGAGCTTCTCTCTACCCTCCATTATTCATCATTTTTCCTTCCCTTTTTTTTGGTTGTTGTTGTTGTTGTTGTTGTTTTTTTCTCTCTGTCGCTGTTATTGTCGTTGCGCTCGTACGCCTCTGTATTGCGTTAAAGCCGGGATGTACACAACCGCTACTTTGCCAATTTCAAATTTAAAATACTAAATCTTTTTTCACTCAAGCCGAATAACATGTCGATGATATTTCAATAATAAAATATACACACACGGAGCGTGACTAACTCCGTGGTACGGGTGTTATTTATTTACGAGGTTCATATTTGTCATCGTTAACTTCTTTTTCTCTCCAGTCCGTATCTCAATTTTATTGGATTAAACACGAAATTCAGGAATACAGGAGTCCCTCGTTATACGCGGATTTATTATCCGCGGAATTCGTTATCCGCGGTTAGTCGATTTGCGCCTATCCCTTCGTATCCACGGGTCGAGTCTTGTTATCCGCGGATCGAAGATCGTGATTTTTTTTCGGACGTATCTATATTCAGTTTAAATTTGGTTAGTGCACTGATAGAAATTTACGAACTCCGTCATGAAATCCGCTGTGGTTGGCTCAAGAATTATAGGATTTCATGAAACAAGACCACATTTTACCTGAGACAAGTAATTTTTCGTCATGCGGCAAGAAAATCAAGAATTCTTTTCTTGTTTCAACAAAAAGAATTTTTTGAAAATTTATAAATTTATTTAAGTATGGCTTCTTCTAAAACTCCGTCGAAAACTGCCTCAAAAACCCCCGGTGGATCAGACTGATGATGCACCTAAACCGATTTTTGATTCAAAACTGATTACGTCGAAGTTATGGATCGAGTTATTCGAGCAGGTGAATTAACAATGACTCATGATCCAATAATGACGCGTAGCTCGACTTTCAAACACTACTGTGATTTAGCTGCACAAATTTATGAAGAAATGCACAAAGATATTTTGAGACGAGCAAAGCAGAAAAAATTAACCGATTACTTTAAAAATTAAACATAGAATTGCATATATGTGTTGTAAATATAAATAAACATATATAAATAGAT
>NW_019641707.1:2279559-2375276 GCF_000599845.2 Trichogramma pretiosum | reverse complement strand
TTGAATATTTGTGATTTTTCATGAATTTCAAAAAAACCCTAAAATGGCCAACTTCGGGCCCCTGAAAAAGAGTGATAGATGGTCCCAAAAATTCTAATAAAATTTGGGGACATTTCTGACATCGGGAACAGCAAGTTTTTCATATTTGCAGAAAAAAAAATTTTTTGGCCATTCGATTTCACAGAGAATCGGCCACATATAAACTGTGCTTTCTCGAGGTTGAGGAACGTAACCCTCTCTTTCCCATAAGAGTAAGGTCTTATTATCCGCGGTTTTGTTATACGCGGTACTTTTGAGGAACGTAACCCCCGCGTATAATGAGGGACTCCTGTATTACAATGTACTTTCGATACAATCCGCTGTGTCACAGCCTATTCGTTCGATAGCGCAAGCATCGAACGAATATCTCAAAGTTTCACACCCAGAGGCCCGCATATCAAATTTTCGCCTAATTTCTACATCATATACATTTATGCATCAGCAGCGGAAGAGGTTCGTTAGATACGAATTTTGCGCGTGCACAATATATATTCGTTCTCTTTGTTTGCGTCGTCGCTCGTCGTCTCCCTATATAATACGCCGCAAAAGATGATACGCGCGTCAGCCGTTTATACGCGCTGTACAGCGTACAGTGTACGTATAGCAGCAGCAACGCGCCGGGCGATCATCGTCGTTTATGCATGTGCCATCATCATCAGAGTGGCAGGCATCACTCGTTACGGGCCATTGGAACATACATACACTGTGCGACGCAGCGTCACATACACAGATACACAGACACACATGCTGCATGACGACGACGACTAACCGCAATAGTTTCTCACACGCACGAGGTCACGATCAGAAATTTCAAGACGCAATGTTATATCTTTTGAGCCGTCGCGATGGTTAAATGTACATACACGCCGTCGGATGAGTATGTGTCTGTGTGTATTAAAAAGGCGGATACGACGAATCGTTTAGCGCGGCGTATCACTTGTACGTATAGTATATCACACACACGAGCGCTCGCGTAATAGCTCTGCTGCTGCTTCTGTTTGGCTCTTTCTCTGATGCCGAGACACGATCGCACGAGAGAACGAAAGAGAGAGAGAGAAATATCGTATCATTTTTCGCTCCGGATGATTGAGAGCGATGATTATTTTATATACAAACACGTACACACGAATTGCGTTAGCCGGTCGATGTATCGCATACATTTTAATGCCCGAGATTCAGCCGCAAACGACTTGGGCATAATGACGCACACTTGATACTTGATTTATTTGCTGCTTCGACGTGTTATAATAATAATAATGATAATAATATAAAACAATATATTTTCACCAATTTACGAGCTTATAAACTCACGGGTCGTGTTGTACACGCCATTGGAATTAAATATTAAATTAAACCCTCGCGCCTGATCACACCAGACACGTATCCTGTAGCAGCACTCGAAATAAAATCGCCCCTGAGCTTGCAGTGCATCGCACCAGACGTGTTTTAATAATAAGTGTACCGCAAGCTCATATCCCAAAGAGTGTGTGTGTGTGTGTGTGCATGTGTCATGTGTATGTGTTGCATGTGTGTGGCATGGCGTACAAACTCTTCGAGCGCGCGTAGATCCAGGTAAAAGCTCGTCACGCGAATGCTCGAAGGTAGATATACAGTAGCACAGTTATCGTCTAGGATTCGCTCTGTACTCACAGGAACACGTAAACACACCCATAGGCAGTAGCCACATTCAAGCACATATATATAAGTGCCTATTCCACATACAGTGCATACGTAGTACGTATGTATGTTATATAGCGGCGTGTGTAGATGCAGCAGGCATGAGGCAGGCAGGCAGGCAGGCTGGCAGCAGGGCGGGTTGCCGCGCGGGCGCCGTACGGCGAAGAGTCGGAGCTGTGCACGATCTAGCAGTGCTATATAGCATACAGATACGTATATACATGCAGTAGCAGCAGCAGCAGCAGCAGCAGCAGGTTGAAAGGCGCGCGCGCGCGCTTGCGTCCGCCTAAGCGAGCAAAAGCTGCGAGAGCCACTATAACGACGATCAGTCGACCCCGTGCAACCGCGGCACGCTGGTGTGGCCTCTCCGCGCTCGCCCAGTTAGTTCTCTCTTGCTATACGTCTAGATCGTCGTGTGCGCATTATATACATTGCGATTCGCAGCGATTGTCCTCGCGTAGTAGCATATACACGCGGTATATACGTGCATACGTGTACCCTACGTACAGTGTCGGATTATCATTAGGATAGTCGGTGCAGTTCGATCGCGATAAACGAAGGAAAGAATTGTGTCGTTGTTTAATCAAAGTGCGTGTTTAGGATAAAATAATCGAAGGAAAGGCAAAGGGGGAAAAGTTTTTGGAAATCGATCGGAGTCGGGGAGACTCGTGCGCGTTCGTACTCGAAAGTTCGAACCGACGATCTAGCAAGAAATCAGCTCATCATCAGCAAGAACAGCAGTAGCGTGCTCGGTCGCGATCGATTTCGGTGATCGAGAGGTGCGGTTCTCGCGAGTGTGCGCCGGATGTCCGCGCAGAAGTTCGCGCGCCCGTGGAGCGCGCCGTCGCTTAGACATTGAACTTGAACGTACACACTGGCCAGTAATAGTCGGGCAGCCAAAAGCCTCCAGAACGAATGCCAGCAGCACTGCTGGTAACAGCAGCAGCAGCAGCGACGACGACACAATTTTCCAGGCGCGAGACCATCCGTAACGATTATTGCACTTGGCATTAGCTGATCGTAGCGATCGGCTCCGCAAGCTCGATCGTACAGTTCGAGAAAATCGTAGCAGCGTAGACTTGTTGAGCCAGACACCATGGGCCGGTTGAACACGCTCACGCAGCTTCTGTCGCTGCTGCTCCTGTTGCTGCCACTGGCGACCTTGTCCAATCCGCTCGGCAAGTCCAAGGCCAACAGCAACAGCAAGCGCGACGAGCTGCACTATGGCTACGGCGGCAGATCGGCTCGCGGCGGCATCGACGACGAGTACCTCGACGACCCGACCTACGTCGAGACCATGTCGGGCCCGATGCGCGGCAGCGCCAAGAGCATCCTGGACCGCGAGGTGCACACCTATCTGGGGGTGCCGTTCGCCAAGCCGCCCGTGGGCAAGCTGCGCTTCCGCAAGCCCGAGCCCCTCGAGCCGTGGCGCGGCGTGCTCAACGCCACCCGAATGCCCAACAGCTGCATTCAGGAGCGCTACGACTACTTCCCGGGCTTCGAGGGCGAGGAGATGTGGAATCCCAACACCAACGTGAGCGAGGACTGCCTCTACATGAACATCTGGGTGCCGAGGCGCATCAGGCTGCGCCACAAGAACGGCGCCAACCCGGAGGAGGAGCGCCGAGGCGTTCCCATCCTCGTCTGGGTCTACGGGGGCGGCTACATGACCGGCACGGCGACCCTCGACGTGTACGACGCCGACCTCATGGCCGCGCGCTGCGACTGCATCATCGCCTCGATGCAGTACCGCGTCGGGGCCTTCGGCTTCCTCTATCTCGCGCAGTACTTCGACCCGAGCGACGACGACGACGCACCGGGCAACATGGGCTTGTGGGACCAGGCCATGGCCCTCAAGTGGCTCAAGGACAACGCCCGGGTGCTGGGCGGCGACCCCGAGCTCATCACCATGTTCGGCGAGTCGGCCGGGGGCGGCTCCGTGTCGCTGCACCTCATGTCGCCCGTGACCAAGGGCCTGATCAAGCGCGGCATCCTGCAGAGCGGCACCCTGAACGCGCCCTGGTCCTACATGACCGGCGAGCGAGCCAACGAGGTGGGCCGCGTCCTCGTAGAGGACTGCGGCTGCAACGCCACCATGCTCGAGGACAATCCCGCCAAGGTCATGGCCTGCATGCGCAACATCGAGCCCAAGACCATATCGGTGCAGCAGTGGAACAGCTACGGGGGCATACTGGGCTTCCCGTCGGCGCCGACGATCGACGGCATCTTTCTGCCTCGCGACCCCGTGGAAATGGCCCGCGAGGCCGAGTTCGACAAGACTGAGGTCATTATCGGCAACAACGAGAACGAAGGTAAAGCAAAGCAGTTCTTTTTCTACAGCATAATCTCATTGTCGCCCTTTAATTGTGATCGTGCACGAGCTAGAGCGCGAGTGACAAATCTGCTGCGCAATTTACAAGCGAGCGCGTGTTTTAATGCGTCGCGGCTCACTTTCTCCGCTTGACCTTGCCAAGGTCGGCGTATACACGAGCAGTGGCGCTCGGAAAATTGGGATTGTCGAGCTGCGCGAAGGGTCCACCTTGTGGGAGCGACTGCTCAATCGGACTGCGTAGACGACGTATTTCGTACGTTTTTTTTCCTCGCGCGTTCTTGCGCTCTTCATCACCGAGTCTCTCGCGCTCTTCTTTTTATTTACGTTTTATTTTGCAATATTCATAGCACCCGGCGCGCGCGTGCTCAACTCGGTCTGTGTGTGCAGTGAATCTACTTGAAAAGGTTGCACACACATGGTGCGCTCGACTTTTCTCGTGCGAGCCCTCGTGAGCGCTATATTATACGTGCAGTGCATGTTTGCACGAGTGTGCTCTTGTGGGTTGCAAGCCTTAACGATCCGCGAGAGCTGTAATTGATGGCGTAATTGTGAAAGTGTGTATATTCATCTTTTTCTTTTTTTTTTTTTTTTCATGCTCACAAGCCACGTTGATTCACGGATATAGTTCAGGTGCTTTTTTTCTGCTCCCTACCCTCTCGCTTTCTATATCACTTTCAAGAAGGTGTGTCTCTCTCGGGACGCCGAAGTATTCCCTTCAAGTGTAACGAGAAAACTTTTGCAAATTGACAAGATGATTATTATGTTTCTCACATAAAAGTTATCTTATACATATCGATATCTTTTTTCGCTGCACACGCGTAATGAAACATTTTAAAAATAATAATAAATTCAATGATTGATTAAACTTTTATTTTAAAAAATGTATAATACGAGTGAATATCGTACGTAGCTTTTTATGCGTCTAAAAAAATGGGCTTTACAGATACACGTGAATTATATCTGTACAGGTCCACTTC
Organism: Trichogramma pretiosum; assembly: GCF_000599845.2. Classification (NCBI taxonomy): domain Eukaryota; kingdom Metazoa; phylum Arthropoda; class Insecta; order Hymenoptera; family Trichogrammatidae; genus Trichogramma; species Trichogramma pretiosum. The sequence goes on along the minus strand of NW_019641707.1, from coordinate 2,370,251 downwards.
GATTCGGTATGTAAAGTTTGTATACCGCAGTGACAAATCTGATTTATTGGGCAAGTTTGGCCTCTTATCTACTTACGGTAAATTACCCACGTTGTTCCATATTCGGATTCAACATTTTTTTGCAAAGATTATTGTATCAAAACGACAAAAAAAGACGATTCAAAGTCCCCGAGTTAAGGACTGCATACAGTACGCGCAGTTTTCAGAAATAAATAAAGCCCAGAATTGTGACATTTTCATGCCTAAGGGATCGTAGCTGTGGTCTATTGTAAAACAAAATTTTCCGTACTCGAGTTTCATTATCTTTCCGAGTTTTTTTGTTCCCTCTGTGAATTAATTCATAACGTAGTGACCTATTAAAAAGGAAGAAAAAAGGCAGCATAAAGCATGGAACAACTCGGGTACAAGCGAGATCGATAAATAAAAAAGCGCGACGTTCATTTGTATATCCTCTTAACGAGTTGATCACAACAAGGTAAAACTAATTATTGTTTTATTCCATTTTAACGCGCAGTTTGTTTTTATTTCCAATCGATTGAATGTATCGCGCGAGTTTTCATAGCGCAATAATTAAATGGGAGTAATCTCTGTATTGGTACTCTCTCTCTCACTGACGCCTCTCTTTTTCATTACGCAAAATCGCTGGCCCCATTTAATATGGCAATTGTTTTCTGCAGCGCGAGAACAAACGATCGTCGGAGAATATGAACTGCGTGGACAAACAAAAAAGTCTGTGCGAGCGCGCATCTTGCGCTTTTGTGTTATAAGCCGCGGCAACAATGCATTCGCACGCGCGTCTCGTGTTAGACATGTGCCGCGTGAAAAGCAACTTGATCGAGCGCGAAATCCATTACTGTGGACATTGGCAAGTTTACACACGAAAAATTCAGTTAGTTCGGGCGCGTGAAGTGAAGATTGCAAAAATAAATAAATAAAATAAATAAATATAGAGCTTTTGGAATTTGAAGTATTCTCGTTCGAAAATCCAATGCATCGACGTGTTTAATCTCATGCACCCCTCTTAAAAAGCTGCACAACGTCGTACAACATTATAAAGCTCCATCGTATATAGTTACATCGTACATTACAAAAGTTGCTGTAATATTCACGTCGTCGTCGTGTTCAGCGTGTCTCTAGATATACGTCACCTATCGCGTATATACAGACCGCCTCTACACCGAGGCATCGAGTGTATATAGCCATGCCCTTGTCCGCATATCCGAATGTGTGTATACGTATATAGCTCGAGCGCTGTGACTCTCAGTCGTATACGATTATCCTATGTAAATTGCGTCGTGGATGTATAACGGCCACGGTACTGGCTGGCTGGCTGGCGATGGCAAAGTTGGAATCCAAGCCTGACGTACTGCTTCGCGTGTAATATAATGTACAATATTATGTATAGATAATACGTAACGTGCGCCCGCACACGAAGATCTGTACTACGTCGTCGCTGTGTGTTACGCGCGTATATGTAATATAGGTAGCGCAAGCGCCTGGGATTACGCTAATATATCTCGCACCGCTACTCGACGAATAGCGATACACGGCTTACCGCCTGTGTAAACGAGCAGTACCAATGTCAGACGCGCGTCCACGCCCTTTGGGGATATTTAATTAGAGGGCGCACGGAATCGATGTGTCGAGTCAAAACTCTCTGGGATACGCGTGTCTTGACTTATCCTCGACCTGTAGATCGCTGCTGGCCGAGCTTTCAGAAAAGCTCGCGGAACGAGACTATTTATTTTTCTTGACACACGAAATATAATGCGAAATTCTTCTTCACAAGCTAGACGTCGCATTCGGATGTTCGTTATAATTTGCGTAATTCTGATGCCTTTTTATACAACCCAGACATCACGAGCAAGTTGGTCGAGCGACCGCGCAAGCTCGCGCTCGTAGCGTAGAATAAAGGACTTGACGTCATAGCTTTAAAATTCGATGTTCATGAAAATTGCATATCGGATTATCGAAAATCTCAACGCGAGCGAGGTGAGTGTATAGTCGTGTGCCAGTAGTAGTAAATATATAGCAGCGAAACACGAAGAGTAAGGTGAGAATCTGTTATTTTTCTCGTGCACATATCACGCGCGGGCGCGAGTGTGTGTTCGTACATATATTTTGTGCATGTTTGGGGGGTTGGTGGGTATGTGGGTGTGTGTGTACGCGCGCCCGTAACAGTTGAGCGAGCGCGCCAGTAACATCTATCCTTATATATGCCGCACGTATGTGTGAGCGTGTATATACATTTATTTTATCTATGTGCTGCTGAGGGATTGTTTTGGTCGCAACTTCTGTCGATATTTCGACACAGACACACACAAAGACACACATTCTTTTGGTCTATTCTGGCACGAATGCGCACTTGGCATTGAATTTACATAGCGTGGTGTAGAAATTCAACGAGTCCGTATTCCATTTTACTCCTCGGAGATTTCAAGTACTGCTGCGCTTCTACGTACTGCTCTGCTACTTTGCTCGGGTGGCGCGCGGCGTTTTGTTCTTTTTCACCGACTCTGCACTGCTATGTATGTAAAAAGAGAGAGAGAGAGCCACCTCCTACTTGTTTCTACTCTCCATGTGTCCAACTTCTTTATGGCCCTTCTTCTTTTCCACTTCTTTTTTTTTTTCTTCTCTTCATTTTATCCTATTTCACTCTGGCGCTCGTGTTGCTTTCCATCTCACGCCCGCTCGAATTCTGCATAGCTGGCGGAATAAACGTTTTCGTCCAGTTTATACACGCGGACATACACATACACATGCCCGCTCAAATGCCTATCTTCCGATACACTGCAAGTTTTCTGTTGTTTTTTTTTTTTTTGCATTTTCTTTATCCAATCCAAGGATCTATCCCGGCCGTATACGAAAAAGCTCTCTCCCGCTCCCGATATACAGTCCGATAACGCTGCGTCGGTAAGTTGTAAGCGCCGTGTAGGCATACGAGCGGAAAACTGAAAAGAATTGAATGTATTTTTCGTATAATTCGGATTTAACGTACGAGCTATCTTTCTTTCTCTCTCTGTCTCCCTCTCTTTCTCTCTATAGTTTCTTTTATTTGAATACGATGAATCACGATAGAAAAACTTTTTCACTTATCTACACAAGCGTTGGAATTTCAGAGAGAAAAAATTTTTTTGGAACAAAATGTCATATATACCCTATGAATATATTACACATATACAGAGAGACAGAATCATATTACTGCGTCATAATACACAACTATCATGGTTCACGGCTAGCTTGCGTATTATAAGTTTGAATATTTGTCATTATAATGGAAATTCTAATTTCCAGCTCCCACGAGTACTGCACAACTTATAATTGACTTTCGTAATTGCTTGGTCGGATGCATGGATTACAAAATTAGACGTATTATGTCTATGAGATGGCTATAATCTGCTTAAGCGCGTCCGACGTTAATTTTTAACATATACAAGTTTACTCCCCCGTATAGCGCTCGCAGCTTATATTAGCCGCACGTTCGACTATTATTGTGTCCAGCGTACCAAAGCTAGGCACGCAGTGTTATTTTTGACCTCTTTGCCTCTCTGATCTCACATTAGAAAAATAAAGCCAACGAGCTAAAAGCGTATCGAATGTTTTTGTGTATTTATTCGGGTGCGTTACATCTAAGCGCGTAAACTCAGCTGGAAAAATACGCGAGCGCGCGGCTGGTTGGGCGTTTAAACAAAAATCAATGGCGCACTTTGGGGGGCAAATGTAATCAGAGCTGCTGCACCGGCGCGCGGCTTCCTGCTTTTTTTTAGCTTCTTTTATCTCCGCAGCGCGCAAATGCACCGGAGCTTGCGAGCGAGCTTGAGCCGTGCTATCGGACACGAGTTTGTACGCGCGAGAGGCAAAAGTTCGATAACAGATGATCGTAAAAAGAAACACGTTCACGAAATTGACTATACACACTGTGCATGGCCTTCCTCGGTTTTCCTTTCACACGACTACTGTACACGCGCGAAGGGGTGGGTGGGTATATGTACGTTATAGGTAACGAAACTTGTGTTCGATGCCCTCTCAAGGATGAGCGTCAATATACATCGTGCACGAGCAAACAGAGAGAGAAGGCGAGAGTTATAAGCGCAAGCGTGTGTCTGATGTGGGTTTAAGTTTAAGATCGAGTTGTTGACCTGAACTTTTGTCTCTCAAGAATGTGATTTCAAGAAACTTGGAGAAATGTCCATATTCTTCGAGCAATTGGGCTGATGCTATAAAAATGGAGGAAAAAAAAATTGAGTCGATAAAAGCTGTACCTATATAGGAGAGTGGCACAAAAAAACGCACACCCACGTACTATCTGACGAGTTCCAAACTCTAATTTTCACGTATTTCGCTCGAGGGTAAGTGAGCTAATAGATCGTCGTCGATAGATAATGGAGCCTGAAGTATCTTCGGAAACGCAGGCGAGGACAAAGTTTTTCTCCCCGACGTTTATCGAACGTCAACGATGAATATAATATGATCTTTTCGCGATGGCAATTGAAGCGACGGTTTTATTGACCATCGTTTCTCCTTCTTTTTCTGTGTTTCTCTCTTTCATTCGCGATGCATGTATATGTCATTGATTTCAGCGTTCGGAGCGTGAAAACTCGATTCGGCAATTAAAACTTGTAATAGCAGAGAGAAAAAGAAGAGCAAATGACTACTCGTATAATATTTGACGAGCTAATGAACGAGACGGTCAATTAATGAAACCTTTGCGTTCGGAGAGCTTGTTTTTATAATTTGACCGAAGTAGCGGCTGATTGAAAATACGATAAAAATACTATTCTTTATGCCGTATGATATTTCACCCTGGCAATGTTTGAGCAACGAGAGAAAGAGAGAAAAAAATGAAATATTTAATACATGCGATACTCAATACGCGTCACGCAATACTCATTAACGCAACTTGAAACGCGCACACGAGAACGTGGTGGCGCGATATATTGTCGTAAATTATTTTTCATTAAAATCTTCTTTTGTCGATGTGTATCGCATACACGCAACTTTGGGCGATCGGTTCGTTCGACTCATTTTTTTTATACATAATGCACGAGAGATCAGGAAATGAGTTGATGCAGCCAGACACCGCTGGATCATTAGTCAGTATTTCGTGCGGCTACGGGATCATTTTCAGCGTGCAGCATGTATACCGTGCTACACACATAATAATAAACACATAATTGCTGACGCTTCAAGGCAATAAACGTGAATATTATATATCTCGTAGTAATTATAATATGAAGCTCGATCAGCGTGCGGCATCGGCAGAAACTATGGGTAACAGGCACTCGCTAGCTCCGACGATCTGCTGATGCTGTGTGCCACGGCCGCTTTAATGAGTTTGTATGTTGGCGCGCGCATTCACGTGGCTATTGCGATACATAATACAACGATATTAAATTACAATAACGATCGATTATGCATATTGTACATAGCGTAAAATACTCATCTCGTCTTAGTGAAAAAGTTCACGGTCGGAGCCGGCAAAAAAATATGTAACACGTTTAATGAATTACGACGGCTCGAGCTGGGTGAATTCAATTTTTCAGAGAAAACGCCCGTTACACATAGGCCGGTGGGTGCGCGTGACGGATGCAAGACCCCNCCCCCCCCCCCCCCCCTCAGAATGGAGCTTTCAGCGGTATAAGCACCTGCGACATGCGGAGCTTTTGAAGAGTTGCTGCACACACATGCACGTGTCTGTTGCGCACTCACGCTACTGCCGCAATATATAAGAGTAATTAGCATATTCAAAGCCTTAGAGAAACTTATTTAGTCAGCTTTATGTAAAAAATTCCAACTTGATTCGATAAAGCGAGTTAAATTCGAGTGTTCACTTGAAAATACAGAAGGGGAAAATGTTTACCAAGATTTGCATTTTGATTACGGAATCGATTACTTGAAATCAATACCGAGGGAGTTGAATTTTTGATGTCGATATTTATTCCGAGCCACGATTTGTTATTAAAATTGATTTATCGTGAGAGCAAATAAAAGCCCTCGCAATTATACAGTTTCACGAAAATTGTGAGCTTGCACTTGACATTGCATAATTACAACGCTCTCGCGTTGTGTTAACAATAAATTCCATATTCAATCCTTCCATTATGAAAATTGTATACGCCAAAGTAGCAACGTTTATTTTCGCTAATAAAGTCAACTTCTGCCGATCGATAAGCCCGTAGTACCCAACTGCCAGGTGAGCAGAGTCAAAAAAAGATCACGATCGATTGTTAAGCTCCTGCCGGCGTCAAAGAACACGCCCTCGACGTGACCAATGAAAAAAAACGAACACGCGCCAAACTAAAAAGAATAGTTAACTACAAAGTAGCTATACGTATTCAGCAGCGGCACAATTAAATTAAAAGGCTGCAGTAATTTGGTTAGCTGTCGGTCGCCACGGCTACAAAGTTCCACGTGCGCCCCCAAGTACGTATGTGTGTGTGTGTGCGTTTGTGTGTGTTCGTGTCGCAAACGTGTACCCCATACGTGCTGCACTTACACATTATACAAAGAGACGAGAGCTAGTGGTTGTGTAGGTTACAGAGGAATAAGCAAAAAAATCCTGGCCCACTGTCTCTTTGAATTATACACCACTCGATCTCGTATGGCCATAAAGCCTTGTATGTGCGTTTATGTATTCTAAGGCAGGCTACCACTTATTTATGACAAATAAAGGCAAAAAAAAGCAAGAAACGAAAAAACGAAACGTATGAAAAATGAACTAAAGAACGAATGAAAAATTTCATACCCTTGTTGATGCTTTGATGTGTATATACTGCGCACGAACAGCTTTAGCTTGCCAAAAGCTTTCTCTTTCGTTTTCTCCGTGAAACAGAGAGAGAGAGAGAGAGAGAGAGAGAGAGAAAGAGAGAGGTAAATAATGCTCTCACACACCTTGATACGTATACTTACGATTTTAATTAAAAGGGAATTTACCAGTAAGGCCTCGTTACAGTCTTTTTTTTCATTATAGAGAACGTAAAATTTTCTAAATAGTTTAAACGAAACACGTGGCGTAATGAATTTTTGACGACCGTTCTAAACTGCGAGTGAAAAATTGAACATACTATGTGAATGCGACAGTCGGCACACATCACTCGCAGAAATCGTCGATATTTCACCGTGTGCTTTAGCTCGTATACGGTTGGCCAGTGCATCTTTTCATTGTACCCACAAGTGTACTACTACGTGAAACTAGCGCGGGCATCTTAATAGGAGTCCAGAGTGCTATAGCCGAGTCATTCAAAGTGAAGCAAAATAGAAATACAGAGAGACAGCTACGTTATACGATTGTATTTCTTATGTAATAAACGTGTTGCTGCACACAACGTGTGCAAGTTGACGAAAGAGAAAGAAAAAATGCGCAGTGGAAAAGTTTATGCGAGGTGGCAATAATACGATATCGACTCGTATATGTGCGCGCCAACACAACACCGCCCTTTCTTTTAAGAAAAAAAAACTATACATACGCGTATAAGACGTACCGTATAGTGCAGGGTGATAGATGTATATAAACAGTACAACCGAGCTTGCGCGACCTTTTTTTTAATACCGAGGGAAAGATATATAGGTGCGTTTGCCTGAGTGCTTCTACGCGTCGATACATTTACACGTATTGAAGTATGCATGAGCGCAGCGTATAGCGTCGTCGTCGTCGTCGTCATCATTGACGTTTCGAGATTATTGTAACGAAAGAGAGGAAAAAAATTTTCTTAAAAGATGTTTTTCGTGTTATCTATGTTTCCTCGTACTCGAAGCGAGCTCGAGGAGTTTGTCGAGCTCACACACAATCACTTGCGCACACAGTTGCAAGAGTAGCAAAAGTTGAACGATCATAGGGCGCATGCAGGTGGATAAGTTTACATCGAGTTGTAATGAAGTCGTGTATTTTTTAAGACTTATACACACGTACACGCACACAGTGTGGAATAGTGCACTTCTCGTGCTATGTACACGAGACGAGAATAAAGATATGGAGCTTTTGAAGGAAAAAATCTTTGTTGATTTACAAAAGTAATTTCAACTTTTTCAAACTCGGGACCGGCTCCAAGTGTAATGGGCTTGAATAAGTTTAACGGCTTGGATTGAAAACGCCGAAGGATATACCTCGCGCCCGGAGTGCAAGAACATAAAAGCCTTTGACCCTTCACACGCGCGTTTCTATATCACCTGTTATACAACGGGCATTTATCAAATACTTTTTCATCGCTACTGCTGCTGCTGCTGCTGATATACCCTTCCCGTATGCTCGCAACAAAACGAGCGCGCGGCTTATCGCCGCATTTTTATACGAGCGAGTAAATTGCATATGCATGCGAATCTTAATACCCATATTATAGCTGTCGGTATATTTTAGACTTAGCAAGAAATATAGCGAGTGCATCGCACTGTGAGTAATATAGAGATTTCGTGCCAGTACTTTGCGTAACTAGAATGTATGTATTAATTTTCGACGTCAATTCAATTTTCTTGAGTTGTTATTCCATCAATTGCAGCGGCAATTTTTATGATTAACAAATTGCTTTGTACTTCGAACGAGACGAAAAATTTTAAGTGCAATATAGTTCGGACAATTGAAAAATTAAGCTATCATTTTTGGTCCAATTACTCATCGTCGTTGCAAAACGAAAGAGAAACAATTGCGAAGAAAAAAAAAGAAAGAGAGAAAGAGAGAAAAGGAATCGTCAAAAAGCATTTCAGCGGGGTAATGGGTACTGGCTTCGTTATCATTGTCGTATTCAAGATCGCATCAAAGGCTCTGCAGGTGCTACTAGGTCACCGAGACCTGCATTTGACAGCCAGCCTCGCGTACTATTCAACCTTTAGTCTCTCTCTCCTCCCGTTTCTTCCTCGCACTCAATTTTTTTCGCCGCTTATACTTTTTTTACTTTTCTTTTCTATTTCACACTGATTGAACTCTTTGCCGCGCATTTTAACGTACAGTTAAGTTCAAAATGTCCCTCTTTGTGTGTTTTCATCTGTTTTCCTACTTTGATCTAATTTAATTTTACCTTTTTTCTTATCTTGGCTGTACGATGAGTAAACGTACCAAGTTGTGTTCCTGTGCGTCTCTGACCATGTCCTCTTTTTCGCCTATTTTCTCTCGTCAATTTTCACAATTACTATATTGCTTTCTAAAAATCTTCCTTTTACGTCACACATTTTCCACGACGCATCGAGTGGGCGTTCGATCTTTTCAGCCTTCGCGACATCGTATCTTACACTGACAGCTCTTTTTCATCGTTGTCTCTTTTGAAAGGAAAAAACTTTCCACAAAAAAAGAGATACGAACTGGTTTGCTTCAGCAACTTTGTTCTACTTATAGTTTTTTCGGCAAAACTTTTGATGCGCACGCGTTCATACGAATCCGACTTTTTCTAGTTTTTTTTCACTAAAAGCTTTTCAAATATTGAGAGGTCAAATACATACATTTCAAAAAATTATTTTCAACGTTTTACGTTAATTAAAAACTTGAGAATCTATATCGGTTGAGCCTGACGGTAACATTGACAAAACTCAGTCGGAGGGCGCGCGAGCAGCCCAGCGGGTGATCGGCATAATCGTATTTAATGGATCTCCGAGCATAACGATCGCGTGGCTGAATAAGCGCAAGAATTAGTTGAGAAATTATGTTGAAAATTCAATTGACCTGCTAAAAGGCTTTGCGCAGCGTGTGGGACACGATGTAGCTAAGTTATTTTTTCTATTTCATAAATTGATACATGTGAGCGAATATATGCGCAAAAACCCTAGTTTAACTCCTGCACATTTGAACGAATGCTTGCTAGCTGAATTAAGAACACCGGACAATCCGCTGCGACTTGAGGGTTCCTTACAATGATGTGTGCGTAAAAAATGACTCAATTTTAAAAAACTTTTTAATTTTTACAAATATATAAATGTATTAATAAGCAAGTAGCAAGAACACCCATTAATGTGTTTATCGTCGATGAGCTTTAGATCTCACCACGAGATGTCATAATCGATTCCAAGCATGAAATGATTAAGTTTATGTACTTATATCCTAGTAGACTAGCGACGGGCACTCTATGCTGGTTGGTATGGGAAAGGCTAGACTCCGGCTGGCTCCTTGGATGGTTGCAGGGGCGACGTCCCATACGTCGTCGCCAACGAGGTCGTGATCGATGAACCGCGAGAGTCGTTGAGGAGAGAAGGAAGCGAGAAAAGGTGCCGAAATAAATTGCAACTAAGCAACAAATACTGTTGATTGACAAGGCAGTATTTATTGCAAGAGACTAAACGTGAGCGGTTATACAATATGGCGCGGACTGTCGCGAACGGCTAGTGGCTAGTGTGCGACCAGAGTCGCTGCGCAAACAAGGGTGAGTGACGAGCGAGTCGCACTGCTGCCGGCTCGCGCTCGGCCGACATTAGCGCGACACGCAGCGCCGTGAACGTTAGGTAGCGTGAGGGGGTAAGCAGGCGAGACGACGCCACAGTTGGGTCTTTCCGCTCAACTGCCGTGCGCTTTTATTTATGGGGACCCGCTTTACCTGACTCGAGTCCCAGAGGGGATATTGGGCCCGTCAGCAGTACGGGCGAGCCGTAAGCGGACACTACACGGGCACTCGTTTACCCGCGTCACAACGACTTCGGCAATGACTTCAACACACTTCTGCTTCAACGCACTAGCTTTCGTTTTTCCGTTTTTCGATAACTCGGCCCAGCGTATTCTAATCTGTTGATTAAACTTCGCGGCGAAAGGAATTCGCCCGGTGTCTGCTGTGTTGATGCTGGGCCACAGTCCTCGCTTCACTTGATCATCATTCCGACGAGCCACTGCTTATCAGCTACCTGAAAACTCGCGAGAGAAGGGAGACATACACGCACTCACTCATACATATGCGCGTGCGGCAGCGCATTTTCTGCGAGTGCTCGACTCGCTTGCCGACGTCTTGTACTCCGTCACAGACTTCTTTGGAGTTAGAATAACCAATTTTTTAAGTCAATATTTTTTTAAGATCTTTGGCGTGGCAACGGGTAGTAGCAGGAATGTATCCATTGAAAAATTCACCAACGCGACAAAGTTAATTTTAATGAATTTTGACAAGCCCTAGTGGCAGTTTAAGATTAATAGCCGCGTGGCGAGGCCCGATGTCATGCCGCACGTATAGTGACACGATGACGGCCAGGTGCACGCCTATATGTGCACGCATACATCCACACCTGTGCATTCACACGTACACACTTCGCACGTTATATACGTGCACGTATAGGCTGCAGCAATAATATCATGACGCACAGGCAGCGGTAACTCCAACACACAGTCGACGAAATTTAAATTTATACGAGATTTCGCAGTCGGTCTCGAGCGGCCAACGTGTGTGTGTGTGTGTGTGTGTATGCGCGTTTACGTGAATGTGTGCATAAATGTGCCTCGTTCCGTTTTTGGCCTGTCGTGTATTTGTATACAAATTAGATCGGGCTCGCGCGCAGTCATTGCGGTCAATGATTGGGAATTAAATTGTGGCTCTGCGTAGCGAACGCACCGACCTGTATCTCGTTTTTGCGATCGATGATGCATCGGCACAATATCTCTCTTGCAATGTAACCTCGGCACTCCGACTGCACAATGAAAGAATGGCGAGTCTTTGTCGTTTGCACTTTATCATCCGTCAAGATTGCTCGCAGTTACTATGACTCTTCATTCGCTGTTTCGTTTTTGTTCTCGGCTTGCATCTTTATTATAGACACGGTAGCGTATAAAAGTCACCATCAGAGAAGACTCTTTTAATTTTCTCTTTTTTCGAACGGCCACGACGATCTCGCGGGCGCGCGCGATCTCACGCAACAGGTTGTTGCGATGCTCATACATCATCGTTCGCGTACAATTTAGTGAGATGTGCCCGCCGTATACGTATATAATATTTGAGCACGAGAGAAAATCAAAAATGAATATAAATTGACTGGACTATTATATATCGAGCCCGTCACACATGTGTATGTATGCGGGTAATATATTCATCGAATCTTGGAAATGTCTCTGAAAAAACGATACGCGTATCGGCATTATTGCCTAATTCGTATGAAAGTGCATTTATTTCGCCAGAATAATCTTCTTTGAGCAAACATCGATACGCGATAGTTTTTTTTAACAAAGAAAAATTACCTCTTGCTATTGGACATCGATATACTAGCAAGATAGATGATAACGCAACTGCGTAGTAAAATTGTCAAACAGCTGAGCCGCAGTTTTTCGAGCTCTTTTTTCAATCTCGCTCGCTCTCGGCGCGTTTTATATTTCATTTTAGCGTTGCCGAAACATCGCCCAGGTCACGATATATTACAGCTGCTGGGCAATTCCTTCGTTTTACCTTTGCGGAAATAATAAAGTTCAAGAGGCGCGCGCGCGCAAGCGAGTATGGACTTTTGTGTTGAGCTGCTGGCATCTTTTGTGTTGAATTATGTTTCGTGTGCACTGCGCAGAGCGGCTGCTGCTGCTGCTGGCGCTCTGCTCTTGCCACGCGCGTAAAAAAGGAAATTAAATGCCAAGTGTACACACACGCGCGCACAGCAAGAAAGTAAGAGAAAGAGAGAGAAAGCAGTATTGTATGTATGTGCGCTGTAAAGCTCCGAGCAGAAAACTGCTGTGCTTTGTACGCGCAAGCCTGTACGAGAATTTTTTTTACAGGCAGATGCCCCTGCTCGCTCGTATAATACACACATACATGTGTGGGTGTGTATAAACACGTACACAAGGGTTCATATAAGTATGAGTTAAGGAAAAACCGCGTAAATATAGTTTCTCGTGGAGGTGCGAGTTAGTATTCGCGCGCTCCCAAAGACTTACGTATAGCGAGTCGTAAAAGCAAAAATTCACTTGGGCTTTCCACCCAGTATTTCCTATGTGTGCTCGCATGCAGTTTGTGTGTATATGAGTTAGCGGCTAACTGTAAGCCACCCACCGAGCCCCGACTGACACTCGCGCGCTATTTTTCGAGCGCTTCGTATTTGCACGCGTCGAGTTTCGTGCCCTTTTGCGCGCGGGGCGTCGTAAAATTCTCACCCGGTAGGATCAATTTGTTTAACGCGTACTTATGGCGCTGAAACTCCTTTTGTTGGCAGCAGCAGGAGCAGGTACGAGCTGGCTGAGTCGTGCGCTGCGCGCCGCGCGATCAGTAGTACGAGTAAACGCCCCCGTCAGACGGGTATTATCAGTCCTGAACGTTTTACGACTCATGCGCGTACGCTATGCGTCTTTTACAATGAATCGTTTCTGTTTCTGCGACTGCGCGTGCGTCTGGGCCAGCAGAGCTACTACTGCTGCTGCACCAAGGCTAATTTCGCATTCAAAGCGCGTCGCGAGTCTCCTTTTTTTTACTTATATTGTGCATCTGCCTTTAATCTATCTTCCGTATCCGAACTCACCTTTATATGTATACGTGTTATTTTTTTTCGTGCGAGCGCGCGCAAGTCCAACATACATATAACACGCACGAAAAAGAGACTGATTGCCAGAGATAGGGCTCTGGACATTGGCCGGGGCTGTGCACACGATATCAATTCAGCGCGCGGCTAGCATTTTTTTTTGTGACTCCCTAACTCCGATATAAACGTGCTCTATGCGGTAATTTTTGCCTCCGGCTGCTTTGAATATATATTCATACGTGGAACGGATCAAGTGGGTCGCGATGCAGATAAAGAAAAGTAAACGTGAGCTCGCACACGCGCGCGCTGCTATATCAGTTAACTTTTGATTGAATAATTACTGCACGGCACACTTTTTTTTTCAACGCTCGACCAAAACTTTTTTTTGTGTAAGTAAAGAGACAACCTAGGCCGCGTAGTTTTCCGATAAATGGCACGAATAAAAAAAAGAGAGAAATATCCGGTCCGGATTATGCTTATAGTTTGCTCTTCCACGTTTCACGCTCTTTTTCTTTTTCAATTATATCGCGCGCGCGGTGGAGTCGGCAAAAGTATTTATTTAAAGTACTTTTGACCCGATTCCGAAAGTTTATCAAAGTTTTACAAGTAATCACAAAGTATATGTATGTGCGTGGGCTGTATACTTATGATACGCGCGCGCGTGTGTGTGTCTGTACTGTGTGTAGCTGATGTAAAATTAAGCGTAACGTAAATCCGAATAAACTTTAATTGTGCTGAAAACAAGTATAAGCACAAGCGCTCGAGCGGGAAACGAGTTCAACTGCATTATATCAATTTGAGCGTGTTACATCGCGTCCGCGCTCGTTCGCTCGACTCGCTCCTTCACGTCACGTCACGTGCTCAACCACAACAATGAGAGTTTCGGAGCTGCTCCCCTTCATCTCTCCGTGTATATAATATTATATGGATCTTATTCGTAATTATATTTTCTTTTTCTTTTGTACGAGGCGAAATTGCTAAGGGACTGCTCAGGGCGCATACACGCACACGAGCGCGCAGAAGGAAAGAAAAACGAAGCTCTAATTATTTTACGTTCATCCGATTATAAGCGTTCTCGAAGGCTGCTTATACGGCACGGTGGCGGAGGAGGAGTAGGAGGAGGGCAAGCCCGAGCAATATTTAAGTCTGCGCGGGCTAGAGGCGAGCGGGGGGAAAGGATAACTCGCTGAATGGATATCGAGCCGGGCAAGCCAATAACGTTAAGCTTGATAGTGTCTACGTACCCTATACATGTATACGTGTAGGCAGCTATATCGTAACGACGTATAAAACACGTCGAGGCAAGCTTGGGCTCTGCGGGCAATATCGGCCGTCTATACTTATATAATATGACGATGGAGCACGGGGCGGGGTGCCGTACGCGCGCGCGACCCGTTGCTAATTAAAATCGGCCAGAGACTGGGAGGCGAGCTTGCGTCGCTCCCTGAAGCTGCTACCACCACTGCCACCATCACCATCGTCGCAGCCTGTACCGTTTATACAGAATGTGTACTGTACGGGGTGCTATAGCTTCAGGGAGCAACGCACGTATAGAGCTGCAGCCGCACATATTCATCTACGGACTCGGAGAGCTCCTACAGATAAAGCGAGGATATAGAAAAGGAAACAAATTTTCTCCCTTAGCCACAGCTGTGCGTGCAACGATGTGCCCGAGCAATACCTTCGCGCATGACGATGCACACCCGTAGATGGGGAATTGCTCCGCACGTATAACAGGAGCTGCATGCCGGGGCGAGCTTCTTACTCGGTGTGGCACGCACTCGACTTTATTGCTGGGCAATTGTCTCGTGGCTTACATTCGCACGCAAGACACACGAGTGGCCAAATTTCGAGCCAGCTTCGAAGACGCTCTTCGTATCGTATACGTCGTATAGCCAAATATGACTTCTCAGATATGCAATGCACGTGCGAGCTGCCGCGCGCCAGACTCGTTACAAATTTTCATCTTTTTCGACATCAACTTCGAGACTTGTTGCGCGCCCCTAGTTATATAGCCACACAAACACATGAAACTTTGTTTGACTTGGGCAAAAATGATTGTGTAGTTGCTGCTGCTGCTGGCCCAAATTCACCCCGAGACGAAATAAACGAAGATTTCGTTTTTCCACTGTATTTTATCCGGAAAACAAAGTCGATTGCGCGGCAAATCGAATCGAACCTTTTGCAGAACAAAGTCTATCTATGTATATAGGTAGATAGAGAAAGCTCAAGTGAACACGATGTATACAGTGCGAGCTCGTGTGAGAGAAAGAGAAAGAGAGAGAGAGAGAAGCAGCGGGCACGCTTGGGCAAAGCTTTTACACCGATGGCATTTACATATTGGCAGCTATCGAAATTCCCAACTCGCTCTCGAGACAACTTCACGTGACTGATGCAATTTGTCGAAGATTGTTAAGCTCTCTCACTCGCTCTCACTCGAATGTGGGTTAAATTCAATGTTTGTGTATGCGAGTACGTGTGTATGTGTGCTTAAACGTGTACTGTCTGTAAAGTACATCGAGTACAGAGTGGTGCACGCCTTGTGTACGTGTTACGGGCAAAGTTGGATCGACTACTTGTGCAATGCACAAGTAACGACACTTTGAAAATTTGTTAAATATATATAGTACACACATACATCGAAGCCAGCAGCCCCTTCGTGTCCGAGCGAGTAGCAGTCGAGCGCACTTTGTTCCGATTGTCGGACTTTCACTTGTTACACGGCTTATTAACTCTTTGGAATAAATAGCAGTCACGATTAAGCGTTATATATTTGCTGCACGAGAAAAAGTAAAGAAAATGAAAAGGAAAAGAAAACATTATCCAAGTTCAATCGGGGTACAAGGAGGGCTCCGTGCAGCTGTCCGAACTCTCCAAGATTTATGACGATGACTGCTTAACAAAATCAAGCCGGAAAATGGATGTAAGAGCCTCGTGCGCGCCCGTGTACAACAAAAGACGAGCCATGCTGGCGAAACGAACCGAAGGAAAGTTTTGCGAGTGCGGGCCGGCGCGCAACTGCTGTGGAGCAAGTTCGTCAAGTCAAACTAGCCAAGTCGAGTATAAGAGAGAGAGAGAGAGAGAGAGAGAGCGTCAAGACGCGCTCGGTAAATAAATCTTTAACTTTCGGGCTTTTTCGAAATTAAAATTTACGCCTGCTGCTGCGGGTGCTGCTTTAAATTGTACGAAAAATACCAGTGCCACTGCACAGCTCATTATCATTTATTGTATACGTGTTTAGCGGAAATGAAAAGAGTAATAAACGGTCGCGAGTGCGACTACTGCATCAACGCGCGGCGTTTATTCGTACGATACACATATAATAAAGAAAAACACAGCTACGGGTTTTCGTGCGAGCCCCTCCGCTAATCGCCGATGATGCAGCTTTATGCGCGGTTTCGCACGCGCGTTTCGTGTTTATTTTGATCAGCGACTTTTATATACGCGCGTATATGCGCTAGACGAGCAGCGAGCCTCAATAACTTTTCTGGTGTGCCGTGCAGAATATAATACACATATAAATACACAACGGGTACGGTGGCAGCGGTAGGAGGAGTAGCTGCTGCGAAGCTTGTACAAGTCATCGCGCGCGCGGTCGAAACGGAGCCACGGACCTCTGGAATACATTTCGCTTGATTAAAATGTTATACCTCTTGTCCGCGTTCATAAAGATCCGGAGCTTTATCAGCTTTGTCGATACGGGGGAAAAAGCCGCGTGCGCGATTCGTGTCGTTTTTACACTTTTTGCAACCGACAAAACCAAGAAAAAATCGCAAAATTTATCTTATCGCTAGCCAATTCATCGCTTTATACAGAACAATATGAACGAATAGAAAATACTCTAAAGCAATTGGATCAATTCGATAGAGTCATCGAATTATTCTGAGATTAATCATTCTCGATACATTTGTCTAACGATTACTTGAAATGTGGCACACTGCGCACCCATACGGTACACGTACTGTTAGTCGTCGAGACAGAGAACAAGAACTGTACGAGCGAGAGAGAGAGAGAGAGAGCTCGGAACGAGTAGATAATAATATAATTACCTTGCCACGATTAATTAATTGAGCAGCCTGGGGAGTGTGCGTTGCCACCCCGGCCTCGGACTCCAAAGCTATATAACAAGTAATAATCTCGCTAAATCCTTATAATCGAGGCGGAGGTAGGGAGGGAGGAGGATAGAGATGGGGGCCAAGCGTTCATGTAATTATACATACATCTTGATGAGACACTGTATTGATGACGAATAAACGCTTTTGCAGATTATAAAGGCACATATAGATATAGATATGCGGAGAGAGAGCGTCGAGTATACGCCTCGGTGCCACCACTGCTCTGGTGCTACTGTACTATACGTACGATAAATAACGCGAGCGTAATATATAGCTAGGTGCGCGCCCGGTCACTGCGTTGTACTTGCTCGTCGTGTGCTCGGTGTGTGTGTGTGTGTGTGTGTGTGTGTGTGTGTGTACGCGCGCCCTCACGCCCCCACGCGGCGGTAATTTCGCGATCGCATCGCGTGATTCATGGACGCGCGAGCGGATCGAGCAAAGGATAATAAGTTGCGATCGTCGAACGCTGCTCCTGCCGCCTCGCGTATTATTATACGTACACATATAGCTGTGTACCGTATACGAAGTTTATAGCACGCAGCGCAGTCGATTCACTCTGCCTCCCCGCTTTCCCCCTTTTTTGTGTTCGAATATCCGATGGGTCCAGTATAGTCTCGGTCGAACGCGGATTGAATTACTTGGAAAAAAGTTGTTTTTTTTTGTTGCTGTTGTTGTTTTGGCTCCGACGGGCTTTTCTCGCGGACGTGATAGAGGTGCGCGAGGCGAAAAATAAAATTTTCGTTCTCTATACTCTCCCTCGGTGGACATTTTTCATGTATGACGCGCGTGTCCCACTGCGCGCGTTCGAGGGTAAAACTGAGCAATTACGTATCGGATTTAAGGCACTATTTTCATAAATAAACGAGTGTCTCGGTGAGTCTCGACACTCTCGACCTCGCTGTGCTCAACGGTAATTAAATCTGCCTTCGTAAAATATATAATATTTATAAAATATGTAATGGTTTATAGACGGACTTTAGAAATACTCGTAATAGGGGCAGGGGCAAAAAATTACGAGTGACTGTTATAAGAGTACAGGTGCAAAATTAAATTCTGACCGTTAGGATGTGACTCGTCCGGTAGTTCGAAATCTCAGTAGTTTTCGTAGTCTTTAGCGGTTAAATATTATTCTTCACTTTCATAAAGTTTTAACTCGTAAAGCAACTGCACTCTCTTGATGTACTTAAACTTATAATACCTACACGATACGCTCACGTACACACACTGCTATACACCAAGAACACACACTCGAACATAGAACTTTATTGTAAAATCACAACCACACTACACTGTTTTTTTAATACTTTTGTAAAATGCAGGAACATTAGCGGCTCAACAACCCATATTCATTATTGAGTAGCGCATCCCTTCGACTTTCTATACACACACCACTGCACACGTAAAACATTCAAGAGGCGAACGTCGACGTCTGGTCGTTCAACTGCCTCGAGTTGCGGTTCGCGTGTGTTCGGCGCAGCGCGCAACAGTCGACGCTGCCGAGTATATCTATATAGTCTAGCCAAAGCGCGCCAAAACAATGTCCACATACGGAGGCTATACTAGGCGTTCGCGGAAGTGTCGCTGATCACTGCCCGCTGCTGGCTTCGCGCGATTCAAAAACGGCAGTTGCACGCCCGAGAGGCAGGCGACGTTCGATTGCTCCAAAAATGACGCAGTACATGAAGAGTTGTGTAAGTGCGTGTGACGTTTTTGCCAGAGTGTTGCTGAGTGGTAAAAATGATCGCATAACAGTGCAACTAGTGACGGTAAATATTTTACATTTATACCATAGAACTATTTGGTGGATACATAATATCACTCGAAAAAGTTGACCGGCCGTGTGTACGTGAAAAGCGATGAAAATATCACATACCATTGATTCGTTAGAGATGAAGCCGTCGAAGGAGAGACGACATAACCCTCTATAGTTTCCAATCGGTGCTTTTAGTTTTTTGTCGATATATCAAAACTACGATAAATCATTTAAAATGGTGTCTTGTTTCGAACAAACCGTTGGACAAGTTGTTTTGTGCCGCTTCACGTGAACCGATATACGTTTTTTAGAAAGGCAATAGTATCAGGCCAAACAGCTTCCTTACATTCGAATGTCGTATGAATTCTGCCGATACCTATAGTCCTTTTGCATGAAACGGTGCGTTGAGGCGTGTACGCAGTGACAGTATAACCAAAAAAAGCGACGTAGTACATTCAACGTCCTTTACTTTGATTGTTTTTATTGATTTGATATTGAAACGCTTGTTGATGCATACGCAGTGACAAAATAACATGATTCACGCGAGAACTCTTCAGCCGTTTATCAGTAGATCAAACTACATGGCACCATTGTTGCGACCGAGTTATACTGATAACTCCTGCAGTATCTTTTTTTGCTTTTTTTTTCTTCGACACAAATTCGTATCGTCCTTTTTTTAGACTGATTAAAGACAACCTAGTCTATATTAAATTTCCAATACTCTATTTTTAAACCATGGGGAAAGTAATGTAATTTGTAATTAGATAATAAAAACCATCCCTTATTGATACGTTTTTACTTTTACGTAATCTCGCAGAATAATTGTTCTGACTATTTTATGAGCCTTAAAGTTACCATGATAGGCGGTATTAGCGTTACTCCGGAGTAAGAAACATAAAAAATGCATGCGCAACTCGGGCCAATTACTTATTCTGCTGCTTCATTGGCTTTATGCACGTCTACGCGCACTCTTATACCTATATAGAGATGCTGTTGCAGCAGGTAAGCTGCTGCTTGCTGCTGCCGCTGCCGTTGGTGTGGTAAGTTTATTTATACGGGCGCGGGTGCATCGGGTCAGAAGCTGATCAGCCATCGGATAGTATGCACATGCCTACCTTATAGTAGCACGAGTCAAAATGCTGTGCAGCTACAATATATATACACGGGCTATACGTTAAAAGCTGAGAGGGGGAATGGTGAAGAGGCGAGAGGTCGGAAATTGGGATGACTGCGAATTACTCTCTCTCGTTCATACGTGTACCTGAACCTTCGTACCCTTTTTGCTGGTTCGGCTGGAGCTGCTGCAGCAGCATCGCGATAGCAGAGAGAAAGAGAGAGGCACTGATTTTCAAAATCGATACTATCGATGCGCTACGGGCGAGCGTTCACTGGCACGGCTCCGAGCGCGAAATTAACACGCGCGTTTATCGTCGGACTTATCATTTGGCGATCCGGCTCGAAATCTTCCTCTTCTTACTTTGTGACTTATGAATGCCGAAGTGTGCATTATATAGTTTATGCACACAATATATAAATATATACACGTGCAGGCGTCTCGTGAAAGAGCGCCGAAGGGCGTAAACTTCACGCGTGTATTTATACGATTTGGTGCTGCACTGCCGCCGCCGCCGCTGTTGCTGCCACGTCGTTTATGTATGCATTGAAGATGAAATTTCACGCATATATGAGCGCCCCTGCGCTATATACATACGCGTTGGTTTAGAACTTAGGAATATAATAGTCTCGCGTATATATACATACTCACACTTGGCCTCAGGAGTTCGAAAGTCGTAAATGCGAATGTTTGGAATGTTGCGCTCGTTTGCTTGAGTAACGTAACTCGTACCTATATATATATATAATATAATACATATACACATACAATGGAACACGTGCAGATGTATTAATTCGAACTCCGACTCAAAACAATATAACTTCTCGCGCAGCGTGAAAAAAAGTTGCGACTTTTCGTGTATCCAAGTGCCAATCATCGCTCTGGGCATATTTCATTTTTTCGAACCTGCGAACTCTTTTATTAGATTTTCCAACAGTTGAATTTACGATCAATTAAAAAAATACCCTCGCTACTTGGAAATTTTTGATACGCTCGATGTATTTCCGATAAAATTTATTAAATTTACAACGAACGGCTCTCTTCAACGTCGAGCTCTCTTGCACGTCGATCTGGTGACGTACGGATGAAAAGGAGAGAAAAAACAACAAAAAATCTAGAAAGTGCACTGTGCAGGATTTTTTTAAGAATCTTATGGCGCAACAAAACACGCCAACGTAACTAAATAAATTATATCGCTCGAGAACGCGGAAGAAGCTCCGACAAGGCGCGTTGACACAGACGAGAACTATACGGCACGTACGACATCTTAGGCGACGAGTCGAAAATTCGCGCTACTAAATTTTTCAAACTCTGCACTCGAGCTGCGGTATCGCTTTGCCTTTCGTGCGCGCGTGCATATATTATATCGTGTGTGTGCGCAGCGCCGAAGCAAAACCAGATGAAGAATAATGCGCGCGGTCTCGTACAATATGGATGCCGTCGTAAAATGAAATATTTCGCGCGCAAAGTCTAACTCGCTCTTGGCCTCTATAATAAGCTTGCTTATAATCAGTTTCACCTACGCGTTGTTTCAAAGTAAACTTGAATCATTTCTCGAGGCCTTCGTATGAACCACATAGGAATAAATTTATTAAGCTAACGTATCGGTTTTTCTCGTTTTGACAGCTGCAGGGTGGCGATTATTTAATTAAATTCTCATTTTATCTTTCGCAATATCTGCTATACGATAATTTTATGAATTTTGCCGGTATTAAAATATTTAATCGAATTGAAATTCAGTCCTGACTATTGTACTTTTTTTCATTAAACAAATTTTTCTGATATCATCTCAATTAACCGTTCGCCATTTCCATGTAATGCGTAAAAAATGTCCAGAGCCGAGCTATTCGTCGTTTCAAATTTGATTTAAAGTGAAATTGAACATCGCTTTTGCTGAAGCATACCATATCAAGGTATCAAGTGTCGGGCCGTTGATGGCTTACAAAATATAGTTGACAAGCAAACGATGAAAAGTGCATTCTTTTCGCCGGTAGCAAAGCTTCGCACACGGAATTTTTCGAGAAGTCGAGTGCACATGTATTAATCTAACATGCAAATCTGAAGTAAGCTCTCGGAACATAACATGGTATACGTTTCGTGCGCGTGCAAGCGCCACACGACCCAGGCTCGCTCTCTTTCACGGACTAAAAAAAATGAAAAGAAAAAAAGCTCGATCGTCGTTGAAGCCGGTCGACAGTCGACTTCTAGGGGGTCTAAACGAGTACTTTGAGAGTGCAACGAGCGAAAGAGAGAGAGAGAGAGAGAGAGACTTTATTACTATACGGATTTATAGTGGGGCATACACAGAGCCTACTGCTCAACGTTGTCAAGGCTGATCGAATTGTTTCCATCTGTTGAATCTGGCTAGGAGCCAAGTGGCTTCCGTGCGCCCCTGGTGTAATAACGTTACTTTGCGCGCTAGCCTCTATATCTTGCTGTGCTGTAAGTGACTTTGTGTGTCTCTGTGTATGTATGTGTGTATACGTGCGGTTTTGTCGCCTCGGGCTACAGGTACCATCGCGATACGTAATACACGTGTCCTCGCGCTCCGCAAGCTGCACTCCAAATGCGAAAAAAAATTCCAGTCGTAAATGGACCGGCTTATGCCTATAAGAGCCCATAAAGATGTTACGTACCATAAAGCTCACTGCTTTTGATTTGCAACAATGAGCTTTGCGCTATTCATAGACGTGCTACCAGATGTGTCTCCCTGTGGGTGTGTGTGTGTGTGTGTGTTTGAGTTGAAAATCTTGTTCACAATAAATGACGTAAAATAAACGCGAGAGAGATTTCTTCTTGAGATCGTTTGCGTTTGCGCTCGTTGCATCCAGGGGCTTCTCATGCACCAGTTCTTTTAATTTTCCAAACGATGGAAATTATAACTTGTAGAGTCTCTGTATATAGCTCTTTGCGTGAAACTTTCATGCATATTTGCTAATTAAAAGGCATCGATAATACTAGTGCTCGATCGCTCAAACATCGTCTTCATTGCTAATTACTCACAACTAACTGTTACTTTTTTTCTTTTGTTTCAGGTAAGAAATATGACTTCTCGGAATGATTTTAATATTAAATATGAATTTGAAGCAGTTCTACGTGAGTAAATATACCGTACGTATATTAAATGTATTATGTCACGAATTTAATGCAGCTCAAATCCCATTAACGAGCAAACCTGTCCAGAAAATGTTGCAGTCGTAACGAGCATACGCTTACATAATTTATACATTCGCGCTTATGAATGTGGCTGCGAGAGACTCTTCACGCCCGAAAATTCAACGTTTGTGCAATTTTGACATATTTTTCGTGCATAAAAAGTCGATCCCTTATCGTTTCGTATAATGCCCCGTTGATTTTGCGCTCTTCGCTCGAGCGGAAAAAAAAAGTAAAAATATCGAATGCGCATTACGTTTTTGCAGTTAATATCCGCTTTAAACAATGGCCATTCGCAAAGTATCGATGTCCTTTTTTTTCGAGCGACAATATTGAAAAGTGCTTTGCGTGAACGAAGTCTCAAATAGCCGATATCCATTATTATTTTTGCGAAACAAACGAACGAGCGCGCAATGGAAATTGGCAGTCCCGGGCGATGTACAGGACACGAGCGTGTCGTCGTTTTATCATGTAATGTTGCTCGATTCAACAGCTCGCGCGGATTAACGTAATTTTCGAGTATCGCCTCGCGCACGGCTGAAAAGCAACAACAACATTCGGAGCTGGAGAGCGAACTGTAATCGCGCGCAAACAGGTACACGTACGTGCCCGATCGAATTAGATAGCAGGTATTATTCAACTCTGAATTACATCTGGTTTATTGCCAGGCGTGCTCGAGCATTGCACTGATGTATTTGCATTTGACAATGATGTTTTTTTCAATTACAGTAATCTCGTCGTTTTTATTTAAATACACACAAAAAAAGCTCGTACAACAGTGACATAGTTTATTAGTTTAATTAACCAGTTTTAAAGAGTGCACGAACGATTAATTATAAAAAGCTTTTTACTTCTTTACAATTTACATGAATTATTTTAGAGTAAAATCTCGGTACGAAAATCCGTACATGTGTATGTGCGCTCGAGCAGTCGGAGCTTGCAAAAAGTTGACATATTCCACAAGGTTGCTTTCTCTCGCTCTCTCGTGTCTCTGTGGATATAGAAAGAGAAAAGGAGAGAGAGAGAGAAAAAAAGCAGTAGCAAAGTTTCAGTTGGTTATAACACTCAAACAGGGGCTTTGAAAAAGGCGAGCTTGCATTAAATAGCCGTAGCTCATACGTCGGCAATAAATCGTAAATGAGAAGTCACGGAGGTTGATTGCTTTTGGGATTTGACTGCGAAACTAAACGTCTACTGCAACTACGACCGGTCGTCGTTGTCGTCATCGTTGTCGACAAATGAGCCAGATGCACAGCTGTGTGTGTGTGTCTGTGTGTATAACCCAGTCAGAGTCATTTCTCGGATTTACTTTTTTTGATATTCTTTCCGCACTCAAACACACTCTCATTCAGAGCTCATAGTAGGTACTGCTGGTGTGTGCGTTGCTCGCTTTTTTTCTCTTTTTTTTTACCCCAATATGAATCCACATCGACGCGCGCGCGACCAGCAGTGAGTAGCACTAGTAGTCGTGTATCACTGCGGGTAGAGTTAGTTAGAGCCATGGCAAATTGAATTTTCGTATATGCACACACGCGACGGCGCCGAGTTCACGCGCGTGAGTTTGAAAATATCGTTTATTCAAGTACGCATTTATACCCAGTCGGTTTTGCCTTCGCGCATATACGTGGAATGAATTTGCAGCTTTTACTCCCGGTTGCGAGGCGAGAGGGTGATAAACTCTCATTATTGTCGCTGAGCAAAATTTATACAAGCGTCGAGAACGTATTTATAATGCATACGCAAGTTTGATCCTTATGTGCACATGTGTGAGCAGCATACGTCTCTATCTTTTTGTCCCTTTTTTGTATTATTATTATGATTATTTTTATTATTATACATACGTTTCATCCGAGGCATATAGTGAAAATAATTATCAACGGCATCGAGGCGCGAAATCAGTGAGTGCAAACGAGCGTCGATACAACTTGTTAGCTTTCTCTCTCTCTCTTGTCAAATATGTGTGCTCGGTACATAGGCCAATCTTCGATTCTCTCATTGGCAGTGTATCCGTAACAAAACCGCACTGCGATCGGCGCTTGGTACCTATACATATATACGCGTACATGTGCATTATATAGGTACAAGAGGAAGAGAGTGGCGGAGCTGCCGCGTCAAAAAAATCCCAACAACAATACCTTTCAATCAGATGCACACGCTATATATATGTGTCCTCGCAGTGCCCACACCTCTATATGTATTCGCATACTCATATGAATATTTAGTTACAGTATGTATTCGCGCTGCTACTGTACGTGTACGTGCGCGCGTGCTCGGGCCATGGACATTTGATTAACTCAGCTGTCGTGCGAACGTCCGGTTGATACGTCAGTTTACATTTAAATGCCCTGCTATGCGCGAGAGAGAAAGAGAGAAAGGCAGAGTGTTACACCAAGCAATAGAGCCGAATAAACAAGAGGCTGAAAGACGTGTTTCCGGCGCGAGCGGGTCTACTGATGCATCAGAACCTATAGAAAATGGCACGCGGAATATTTTGTCAAAAGATCCTAGACGAATTCGTGAAATACCAAGAACAATCGTCAAAATAGACATTTTCGTCGCAATTACCATAGACGGACAAATGCGAGGGCAAATTAATGCGGGTTACCTGTTTAGATATAATTACGACGCGGCACTTGGCAACCCGCATTTATCGAGTACGTCTCTGAGTAAACGCGCGCGCGCTCGTGGAAGATGTACCTCTCTGCTGCGTGCGTCGCATTGCTGCGCCCTAGGTATACACACACGCGCAACGATTTTGACTGCTCTATATATTATGCAGATCTCGCGAGCTTTCGAGTACGAGCTTATACGGTATATCTGTATGTACACACACCTATGTATATATGTACACAAGCGCGAGCGCTTGTATAAACAAACACCGCACACATACATGCACATTTGCAGGTAAATATAACAGTTCGACTCGGCCTTTGTGATATAGCAATAGAGCTAGGGATGCAGCGCATAATAATACACATGCTCGCTCGTGCATAAATACGATATATCCTCGTGCAAGCGCGCGTAAAGAGAGAACGAGCCAGAGAAGAGTATGACTCGTGCCCAGGCAGCGGAAAGCAAATGAAGGAAGATTAAAATCGGAGCATAAGCGGGAGTCGCGCGAGTCGCTGCACTGTACTGTACTGGTGGCGCAGGGCGTGCGAGCCGAGCCGAGCTAGCGAGTACTTGTCTGATTTGGAGCATTGTGTCGTCGTCGTCGTCGTCTTTGCTAGTTTGCGAGCTTCTGCCGCGCTCCATTGTATTATTGTACGTTGCGATAGTTCGTCGCAAGGCTTCGTGCTACACATCTCCGAGCGTGTGTTTTGCCTGGCGCGTCCTGATGAGACTTGATAAGCTCGTTTGAACTGTATTTGTATGTGTGCATGTACTCGGCTCGTCGCGAGTCGTTGCTCTTTACGAAATTTCCCTTGTTGCCGAGAGGTACACGGGTCGTTCTCCTTCTCTCGACTCCTCTCTTTCTACTGCTCCCCCCCCCTTTTTTTCCTCTTTCACATTACGCGTCCTTTAATCCAACCGACGTACTGACGTCAGAGGCAGAGTACTACTCTCCGCGTGTGACGTAGAGCTAAAAGCGCATGCCTGTGAAGCGCGCACGTAGGTATTATAGTGGATACGCGGCAGAGGTGGTGCGCGCCTCGGCCGATCGTCGGAAAACCTACGTCATATTTTCCGATACATCAATGTATATGGGCTAAGCCATAGTTAACATGACGGTCAAAAAAATTTTTTTTCTTAAAGTGTGTACTTTTGAAGAGTACATTGAAAAGTGAAAATCCTGAAAGTTTCCGCCCTCTAGGTCCAACCCTATTGAATTTTCAGGGCCTCACAGTTGAATTTTCTTTTTCTGCTGGTATTCTGCTTGCAATTCTGCTTTTCTTGGCTTAATATGAAAAAATTGTTGAATCATGGTTTTTTAATGTAAAATTTGATGTAGAGTTCAAATTCGTACTTGAAAATCATATTTACAACTTCAAAACTCATAAGAAAGATATTTTCATGCATTAATCATGTCACTGTGCAAAAATAAACATGTCCGTATCCAGCGATATGGCCAATATTGTAATATGTTCATCGATACATCATTATCATTTTTAAGGGTTTTGAATTTGTAAATATGATTTTCAAGTACAAATTGGAACTCTGCATCAAATTTTAATTAAAAACCATGAATCAACAATTTTTTCATATTAACCCCAGAAAATCAGAATTGCAAGCAGAAAATATCACCAGAAAAAGAAAATTCAACTTTAAGACCTTGAAAATCCAATAGGGTTGGACCTAGAGGGCTGAAACTTTCAGGATTTTCACTTTTCAATGTAATCTTCAAAAGTACATACTTTAAGAAAAAAAAAAATTTTGACCATCACGCTAACTATGGCTTAGCTCATATATACGTGCCGCTCCAATAGAAAATTTATAATACTTTTTGTTATCCTTGCTCCACATACTCGCTTCGTTGCTCGTCGGCATTAATCCATCGATTTTATTCTCCCTCTCTCTCTCTCTCTCGCTTGCTCTCACGCTCATCGCGGTGATGAATCTAATTTCCCGGGCGCGCGCGCATAATTATATGGAATCGGCTGACGTTCAGGCGCGCTTCGGTCGAGTGCAGGCCTCCTCATCCTCTATAAGCGTATGCACACGATCGCTAAAATTGTAATGAGAAAAACCATCCCTCTGCGCGCCATCACGGTGTTTGTTTCATAAATAAATAGAAAGAGCAAGGAGTGGCGTGCGTGCACGCGGGGTAATTCAAATTCGTATATTATTAGAGTCAATGCTTGGCTTATACTGGAACACTGTATGTATGATTGATTACCTATTTCCGCTCGAGTCCTTGTGCATCTGAATAAAAGTAATAAGAATGAAAGTAGGCCAAGTAATAATATTTTAGTCATAAGTATAAATCGCTCGACGTCCCCCGCGCACTGCCGTCATCGTCACTGCTGCTGCTGTTGCTACTGCTCTCTCGCGCGGCAACTCATTTGCTCAATCGATATTTATACTTTTTTCGAATGAAAGATTAATTCGAATCTGCACGCGCGTGTGCACTCACTTCCTCCTGTTTAGTGCTTCATTTTATGTATATTGTATGTGTGCTTGCAGTTGACCTTTGCGGGGTATATCGTACGTGTAACTGCGCAGACTCCCTGATAATTAATGAGTGTTTATTTGCAGTAAAGATTCTGCAGCAATGGCACTTGAGCTTTTTAAATTCCAAGTAACTCATTAATACTGGGTCACGAAGAAAGTATATTTATTAGGAAAAGAAAACCACCTATCCTGACGAATATTGACCCGTTGATTCCAAATCAACTTCTTTTCAAAATCTTATGTGAATTAGGTAAAAAATCCGTTGTTTGTTAATTGTGTAATATCCCATCTTTCAGTGTTTCCTTTAGTTCCTTATAGTTTGTTTTGCACGATAAATGAGCCTTTAGTATGATTATTGCTGAAATTTAACTTTTTCTTTTTTAGCAACTTAATAAAGCAAAAACTTACAATATATTATACGTAAAGAAACTATACTTTCTTTAGTATGGTTCAACGCGTGATGCAGCGTATTGATTATACTTGTAAATTAAGGGCTTATATACACCTTAAATTTTCGAATAAGATTTTTTCTTCCCTTTCCACTGCATTTTTCGAAATTCTAAAATTTTGATGTTGCCCTGAGACACAGCTGTTTCCGTGAGCTTTTTTTGTATATTTTACGTGTTGAAATTTTTCTTATTTTGCGTTTTCTGGCGAGTAGTGTTTTTGGTCACCTCGCGTAACTTTCAAAGGGTAACGATTGAGTTTTCGCTCCAGGGTCGCGTACACTTCTTCAGAACATCAATGCTCACGGCCACTACTACGGGTGAGACGATTGAACTCCTAGATCATTCTCAAAACGTACTTTTATGACTTAAATTTTGGCAAAAACGAAAAATGAAAAAAAATGTGTGTTTAACTGTTTATGCATAGCAATCTGAGTGTTCAGTCGTCTCAGCCTTAGTAGTGGCCGTGAGCATTGATGTTCTGAAGAAGTGTACGCGACCCTGGTGCAGAAAACTCAATCGGTATCCACTAAAAGTTACGTGAGGTGACCAAAAACACTACTCGCCAGAAAACGCAAAAGAAGAAAAATTTTAACACGTAAAGTATACGAAAAAAGCTCATGGAAACAGCTGTGTCTCAGTGCAAAATCAAAATTTTAGAATTTTGAAAAATGCCATGGAAAGGGGAGAAGAAATCCTTTTCAAAAATTGAATAAAAAAATTTTTGAATTTAAGGTTATATAAGCCCTTAAAGAGGTTCGGGAGTCTCAGAGGGGAACGAAGCGGGACGCGAGGGGCTCCTATGTTCACCGTGTTAAAAAATCAGAAATGCCAACTTCGAAATAACACGAAATTATAGGTTTTTTCAATGAGCTGGCACACAATTATAGCTATTATTAATAATTAAATCATTTTGATGAGTTCTTTTCGACGTTTTAGGCGTAAAACAATATTCTATTTGTCATAAGAGTCGAATGAGCACACATTTTTGTTGTTCTAGCTCATTTGTTGGTTAGGGTACGCGCAAATGACCCACGAATTGTTACACATAACAATTCATTTCTCGATAACTAAATGGTCGATGAATTTTTTTTTGCAGTCAAATTATTCCTTATTAAATTTCCTATATGTACGTATTTTTTTCTATTTAGTTTTTGTTTTTTTACATTATGTTTATGCTTATTGAAAGTCGAAAATTCATGATTTCTCGTAAGAAACCATGTTAAAAGGTCAAAAAATTTTTTTTATTATTTTAATAAAATTTCATGGTGAAAAGTTGTATTTTGATATTAACATTCATACTATAAAGTTTCAAAGCAAATAAATGTTTTTTAAAAACTTGGCTGCATTTTGAATGAGACTCCCGAACCTCCTTAAGAGGTCTGATAGAAGCGTATGTCAGTACCGAATTATAAATTAAACTCTAAAGTACTGCCGTCGACTTAAGACGTTGTTTGAGTTGAGTTTAAAAGTTGTATTTTTGGCTGAGGGTTGGTAGCCCTATGTAGCCACAGCCGAAACATTTCGGTTCATGGTGATACGCTGAGGAAGACAATCCTCGCGTGATATTGATCACGTAAATATTTAAACAAACAAAAACTACGTAAAATTAAGTTGTATAACTTATATAAAATTATTTTGACCATGCCACTTGCAGATTTACAGATGAAGGTACTCGCCATCTAGTGGTAGAAGCTCAAAGTGGTATTATCGTATTTAATCGGTACAAAATTGGTCTGAATTTTTTTAAACAATTAAATTGTCAGGTTATTTGAATTCAAAATACTTGAAATGCGCTTCCGACTTTTAAGATACTTATATAAAAAAAATTTACAAAAGCCAGTCATTTTAAATGGCTATTTTCGATTATTAGGCCATTATGAAAATTAATTCTATCAGGGATACAATTTTCTTACTTAGACTGAGTTTTTTGGGAACAAACAAAATTATAAGTAAGAAATTTGGAGTCCACACAAATTTACCGATCAAAAACCTTTTTTTTATCCATTGGCACATCAAACCTATTAGACTCGGTTTTAAAAAAAGGTAATTTTTTTAATCTGTACTATCAAGACATGCAATTACATTTTTCGGTCATACCAATTGAACCGATTTGGTCCATATACTCAAAATAAATGGCTGCACTTGTGGCGATAGATCAAGTAAATAAATGGCCGCTTAACGATCAATTGCTTAACGTTATATCATATCCTGCTATATCAATCGGCGTCAATTCTAGAATCTGAAATAAACCAATGAATCGAGTAGAAACTCCGGAACTGGAGCGAGATTTTTCGGTCTCCCGCGTCTGGCAGCAATGTAATTGCGCACAGATAAAATAATACATCGCTTTGAACTCGGCCGCTTCTATGCGCGCCATCCCTTGCGCTCGTTCGTACTTTACTCTCATCCTATACCATAATAGTCCGCGTAACATTACAATTCATCGATTTCGACATATAGTTTTGTTCGCACGCGCCTATCGAACATCGTCAAAGCATCAACTTATGCATGCCGGTGTGGACACGAAATTCGAATAAATATAATTATTTCAAAATAGCGAGCGACGAACCCGCGCGCGCGTGTCGATATTATCCTCGCCGAGCAGTTCGGGCGCGTTCAAATTATTCCCGCACGAATCGCTTCGGTCGTATAGCCACCTGACAGCGGCTGCGGCAGCAGCACCACCACCGCCAGCCAAAATTACGGATGTATAAACGTATATGCGTCGAGGTGCGCGCACACACCCACCCACCCACACAGACAATACAGCTTCGGACGTTAATGAAGCTTCAGCTGAATTTATTATTCGCGTCCCTGCAGCTTCGCGCGCAGCGCTGCGCTTACATATTATATTTAGCGTTACAGGTAGCTCCGCTGTCACCGTTGCTGCGCGCTAAATGCCTTTACGCAGCTAATAACAATCGCTAAATTCCAATCGAGTCGTAATCATCGGCCCAGACTCACGTTCCTCGTTCTATGTGTATGCGGGCTTTGATGACGCATTAAATATAGCGCGTTAATCGCATTCATTACACGTGACTACCCTCTCTTGCCTCGCCATATACGTACATTTCTTGAATATAAGCGTACGCGAGTCGACGTCGTTGGGTTCGGTGTTCGCGTGAACGCCAATGTTGAGGACACTGACCGCTTCAGCGGCATCCAAAACTAATGATTCTCGACGTGCGAGCGTCGCGATGTGCACATACGCTAACGTAACGGACAGCAACGCGCAGCTCAGGCAAGTTATATACAGCCGTCGACGTGACAAAAGTTTTTCCATTCGAACGCGTGCTCGCGGGCCTGCAGTGCGTCGACGTGTGCACGCGTATACATCCCCGAAATAAAATGTATACCGCTACGCCCGACACGCGTCATTTTGCTTTGTATGTAAATTCGAATTAATTCACGGCTTAATCATAATAGTAATGCAACCGCGAGCGGAGGATTTCGTTTAATAACGTCCGGCGCGTAGCCCGGGCGTAATTTAAGTGTATTATAGCTGCCGCACGGTAAAACGCGGGACAATAGATTCAGCGTTATTTATACAAACTATGCTCGTTCGCGACATTATGCGCGCACTGCAGTAATTATACCAACGCCGAGCTTACCCAAACGTTTACACGCGCATTATATGCGCGTGGCGAGATCAAAGACCTCAAAATTAATCCAAACATATATAAGTACATACATCCGCATGCTGTGCAGCAAAGGGCGGAGAAAATGTTCTCCTAGGCAGAGTCACCTAAGAGCGAAATTTTTCTCCGTTTACACTACTACTGCTATTACCACTACTATTGATACCATGGGCCGAATATAAGTGGATTTTTGTATAAAACTCGCGACAAAGTAAACGCAAAAACTAGCGAGTGACTATGACGTGGGTGTTTGCATCCACGGCGCACAAGCTCAGACAGAACCGGACGCAACAAGCTGCATATGGAAAGATCAGTTGATACGTTAATATATCATAAAAATCTTATACACTCCGCAAGGTTCTAAAGAAATTATTAGAAAATATTCCGTTTGAGTAGTAAAATAAATTTGTAGTGGTTTAAATGTCATCGCCTTATTTTAAAAGGTATACTTATAGAATATTGACACGCTCTCATATCTCATGGGGTTTTTCAATTATATTGTTAACGTGATAATTAATATTTCCCAATTTTGCTTTAACCTTGAAACAAGAAAATTTAACTTGGTTGCAAATGTTTTAACAACAAAACTTTATCATTTAACATTTAGAATCGATTATGACATCTAGCGACGCAATCGCAACCTTGTTTATATACTTATTCATGACACAGTATTATTTACTATTGATTTACAAATACATTCTTCAAATTTAAATACTTTGTTGATTTATGTAAAAATCAATAAACAACTATTTAAGAATTACAATTGAAATAGATCTTCGAAAAAATTCCCCAAAAAGTTAAGACCCAAATAAATAACTAAAATAAAATAAATAAAAACAATAAACATAATAAAAGTTTCACAAAATCCTAAAAAAAGACGAATCTGGCTCTGGATAGTCTATATTCCTACGGTTATTGCACACACTCGCGCGTCACTCGTTCGGTTTTACTGGTTAACTCCGCCCACCGTAGCATCCTCATACCCAACGCGCCTAAAAATAAGTTTCACTTCAAAAATAAATTGAATTTGAACGAGTGAAATATTAATGAGTCAGCATATTTTTCCATATATACTCTGGAATAGCGCGAGCTTCGCTCGAATATGCGTGTACAAATCAAATTTACGTGAATATATTCGTGAAAAATCAGCGTTGCGTACTGGGAACCTGAAAAAGCTCTTGGGTATCCAGTCGCTGTGTACACACGGACATGATGCATCTTTCTCTCTCTTTCTTTCGCTCACTCTGACCTACTTTCAATGGTGGCAGCTATAAGCAAAAGGTGTACATAAGTAAGCTCAAGTACATTATACATGTGGAGCCCCGGTTGGGCCCCGCGACATGCTGCTTTTTGTGTGTGCGCGCGCGCGCCCCGTGCAGCTCTTGAATATACATTCATACACACGAGCGTTGCGCGACCACACACGTGATAACAAATTTCATTTATGAATTTGCAAGCATCTCTCTTTATCGCGCACACGTACGTACGTTATACGTAAAGCTCCTGAAATGGTACTGGAATCGCTGGTGGTGAGCTTGCGCGCCTACGTACGCAGTCGTTTTAGCAGAGAGCTTTAGGCAAGCACCGTGTTATAAGGGCGAGGTTTGCACGCGCGCGCCCGTTTTAATGATAATCATTTGGAATTTCTGCCTCGCTTGCAGACCAGCAGCAGCAGCGGCGGCGGCATGCGCGCCGACAGTTGTGTAGCCCCGAATTTTAAACGAATATGTGCCTTCAACTGGATGTGTTATACGTGCGCGCGCGCGCCTGTATGTGTACGCGAGTCTGCGTATATGTATATTGGGAGAAGGAGCAGTTTCCCTCGCTCAAAGTTTTTGAATAGAGACTTTGTACGTTGTTTCATAGCCATTTCGCTCACAGCAAACTCAAGCTCTCGTTCTCTTTTCAACCAAGTACGCTCCCAGCAAAAGCTCCTATACGTATTTATGTTGAAAATTTGTCCGTTAGAAAATGAAGTTTAGCCCATATAACTAGCGGTATAGTCGTCGTCGTCGTTATTTAATAACCGTATACGACTGCCACGTGACTCTAATCAATCCAATAATACTTGACGCACTTGAATAAACAAAGCAGAGATATATTCGCGGGTGTAAAACTTATTACGTCGCGCTCGGCGGGAATAAAAGAAACCGTTGTAATCCTCGCGGGTCGAATATGATCTTTTTAACCTTTCGATGGATGATTTTGCAATTGAGTCGAGAGTAGCCAGTGGCTGACATAATTGTAGCTGCGACACGTATCGGACCCATTTTAGTTATTCAAGTAAATGTGAGAGACAAACGCGGCAGAGAGCTCGATTTAACCGGTGTGCTCCAGTTTATTCCGCTATTTTTGTCCAAAACGGACGTTAGGTATTAATTCGTATACAAACATAGCAGTCAGAAATATATTGTAGTTGCAGTACCACTTCGGAGTCCAGAATTACACATTTCATAAAATAATGACAAGAAAAACGTTTTTATTTTTCGAATTTTATTTGATTTCTAACTGGATTTCTTATTCTAAATTACGTCAACAATTGAATAACGTGAAATTCGAAAATAGCCAAGTTTAATTCTGCAGTTCACGTCACAGCCTGTCGCAGATGAAAATATTGCGATAACGCCAATTAAAACTGATATGAAAGAAAGTATAATAAAGAAAAAGAACATATATTGTATTATTATGTGTAAGTGGAACTTTTTATAACTATCATAACGATTTTCGTTGAATTAATCAGTGAACGGAATAAAGTTGCACTTAAGTTAATTATAGTGATTGTAAAAAAGTCTCAAGGTCAAATCGATTATATCACGTTATTACGAGAAACGATATCCATAAAAAGCAATCCAGAATCGAGATTCAAATTAATTTTATATCGATGAGAACAAAAATTGCCAAGATATTAATTATTAACGCTATGAAAAATCTACGACTTCAACGAATGATCGATAACTCTTGGATTTTTTTCCCCTGACACAATGGCAATCCACTGCCGTGCGCAGCGAAGAAGCTGCAGTGGCTCTTGCGTTTTCCATTCACTTGGAATATATGAGGTATAATTAAGTGACCACGCTCGGAGCAAAATCTATGAATACACCGTTCAAGTGCAATTAGATAGCGCAGCGCGCGACTACTTCAAGTTCGTGGTCGTCGACGTATCAAGTATTCATATGCGTAACACACACATACACACAGACAGACACACATACGCACATATATATGCCTCAAGTACATAATGTATAATCTGGCAACTCACTCGTGTATATATGTATTATCATGCATGTCCTCGACGAGCAGGTAGCTCGTTACAATTTAATACACTAGTAGTCGTTCTGGTTCTTATACGTACACAGTATATCTCGGCTTGCGTGGAATCGATACGTCAATTTTTCAAGAGTGTACCCATTGCTTTCATTTGATTTGCGTATAATGAAGTCCGAGCTCCCGCACATGCGTTTTAAGCTTTGTACAACAACTTCATAAATTTTATATAGTGAAGCTATAATTAAATTTCTAAATACGCTTCGGTTGGAGCGAGAGGCGATCGGCTCTGAGTTTATTTCTGCCGCTTGCTAATCTTAACATACCGCATAGGTAAAATTGAGCTATTATCCGATTTCATAATGGCGCATGAAAATTCGACGAGGCTTCATCGGTAGATATATATCGATAAAGTTAAAGCCAGAGAAGTATCTGTGCTTCGAGGGTGCGGGATGTACTTACTTGTTCGGCCCACTGAAATCTCAAGTGCTCGAATAAAACTTGGTGCATATAGTTCAACGACCATTGAATTTTTCCGGTCGATTCAATCGCGCGGCGCTGCACGTGTACACAAACACGCGCCCACGGGTGCCTCCTTTTTCGTTTTTGTGCGTACATTTAAAAATGCGAGGATTTTCCAACAGCTCCGTACGCGTATGTATACACGTGCAGCTGGCTCTCGCGAGGCAGCTTTTAACGGCGGTACATATACACACCAGAATGCATTTGCATAATTAGCTGAAAAATAGAGGCATTTGGAGTGTAATCCCTTCGCTGCTATTTGGATTTAAATTCCTTTCAAACTCTAAATGCTCGCGCAGGTCTCGGGGCATGATTCGTGCCCCGGAGTTTCGTCGTTTTATCATTGCCATGCTCTGCCGAGGTTATTGGCGAATGTCTTGAAAAATCGATAATTCAACGATCTGTTTAATGCACGTGCATATAGATGCACTAATGTCAGTAATTTTAGATTATTCAGAGAAGCACCGACACTTCTACTGCAGCTGATCTCGTTCCATTGTTGTACGTATAGTATATGCGCGGCCGAAATGACTGCGATCCATCGCGTCGATGTCTTGGTCGTGCACTCGGCGTCGCCGTCGATAATAATACGATTTATGCACATAAAATAGTCATGTAATGCATACGTGAGGATACCGCAGCAGTGCCATAACCCACTCGCGCAGTACCACGTGCACGTCCTTTTTTTCCCCTGTATACACATGCACAAACTATACGCGCCGATATGGTACGCGCACGCATATCTCCACAGGCGCGAGTGGCGGGTGGGGGATGAGAAATATACTCGCAGCGCTAATGTATATATAGAATATATAAATCCGCGTATAGCACAGATATGTAAAAAGAGCCCAACACTGCCACTGTGCAACGCTGCACTGTATACTCGCACACCCACACACAAGCTACAATTTCCATTTCATGTTTTTCACGCGAATTTCCATATAAATAGAGAATCGCGTCAAATAAAATATGCGAGAAAGACGGAAAAGCCATACATACATAGACACACACGTGCCGAGGGTAGAGAGACACGTATAGCTTATGGGGGGCAGTGCTTCGTACACGCATATAGGCGCGAGTTAGTCCAATTATCTCTCTACAATACTCTATCGGCCACGCGGCGTTGCCTTATCTATATTCCACAATTTTGCGCGTCTCTCGTTTTTCTATACGTACATCCAGTCGTCGTATCTTTCGTCTCGATTAGTCGATTGAAAAAAGGGCAGAAAGCGAAGAGAGAAAACTGCCCCACGACGAATATAAGCTCGATCTTTTTTATCGTGCATACATATTACGTTAATTTCTTGCCTTTTAGCGCCAGCGCATCGATAAATTACATCAAAGATGTTTTTTTTCCTCGCTCCAAGCAAATGCAAATCCTCCACTTGGAAATTCGGCGTCGTAATTTTTCGCCGCACCGAACTTATTTGAGATATTCAGTGCCGCGCGCGTTGGCAGCTGAACGTAAAAATATGGGCATCGAACTCTCTCGGCTGGTTGGCTGGCATCGCATCGAAGAGCGAAAATCGCTCCGAGTAAACTTCTGATGGATGGCCGATCATGCGACCGCCACCCGCGCGCAAGTAGAGTGAGGAGGGGGCGTCTGGGTATAAAGACATAAACTTCGAGCGCGAAGCCGCCCGGCAAAGTGAAGCGCATTTCGAAGCCACACGACAAGAAGAAGCTTTACATTGGTTACGTATACGTACATATATACACTTCCAGATGCAGTGAAATGTGTATGTTTCTGTGTGGGTGTGTGTGTGTGTGTGTGTGTATGTGGGTGCGCATGTATGTACATAAATGTGATCTTTTTGCTTTTGGCCAACGTCCGCCGTACGCGGCATACGAAGCAGGGCCTCGTCTGGCTTTCCACGCACGTACGCCTGGATTCAGCAAGCTGCTTTTCTAACTTTTTCCTCCTCTGCCACGACGCAGCTTTTGTCGCTCCAGACCTAGCCCTCTCTGTCTCACTTTCTCTCTAGCTTTCTTCTCTCCTCGCGCCGGAATCGGATCTTTTATCAGATTTTTCACTGGGCTTCATTTTTATCCCGTAATTTTTCATCCTTTGCTACGTACTTTTTACGATTATATTAGATGAATTAAGAGTAATAAAGTATCCTCTGCTTTCTCTCATTCTCTCTCACTTGTGTGAGAGACTCTCTCTGACTCGTTTTAACTAAGCTGATAAATGTTACGGAACATTTGTAGAGACCAAGTTCTCAAAGTATGGGAAAATAAACAGAGAACAAAAGGTCAAAACTAAGAAAAGTAATGAAAACTCATTATCCGGTTTTGTGCATCAAGTTCTGCTTTACTTTATGCTGGCTCTCTCTCTCTCTCTCTCTCACCTTTTATTTTCGTCTTTCCATGAATATCCAAGTACAATCGTGAAATTTCGTTAAACGAAGCTTTCATCAGACACAGAACTCTTGGATAAACTTAATTTTCAAGGCCAAATTATTAATAATAACTTTTGGTACAAGCTGCGTAAAGAGTTGCTGCGGGGCGAGCGAATTTTCCTGCTCATCGGCACAAAAGAGCCTGAGAAAAAAAGGAAAAAAATCAATTATGTGTTATTAGATCTTCGAGAGGCGGCTGCTGCTTCCTCCACCGCCGCCACCGCTGTTGTAAACTTGCTGAGCTGTTGTGGTAATGATTCCGGTTAAACCGCAGTCTGCGCTCTCCCTCTCTCTGGCTACTATACACAGGATGACCGTGCGGCAAAGTTTTTATCACGATGCGATATCCCAACGGGCATGCACGTTTGCACGGCGCCTAGTAGTGGTGAAAAAACTTCTTACGGCTCTCGTTCGTTCATTTGCTGGGTGTACACAAGAACATACGGAAGTAGACAAAAACTAGAAAAAAAAGATAAAAAAGAGTCACAATTGGAGCGCGTCCGGAATACTAGTGTAAGCGTACATACGAAGTAACAGGAGAACTGTGTATGCGCGCGTATATGTATAAGTTACATTGCACAAATCTTTTGACTCTACTGGAGCATCCCCAGCTGAGCTGAGGTGTTGTTGCGAGATGGAAAAATCACGTTTCTTATTTTACCTCATGCAAGTTTGTTTCGCTCTTGCCTGCAATTATATTTATTCTAGTATGGTGCCTTTGAAACGGACATTCCCGTCGTCTTTTTTTACAATTTTTATATGACAAAAATACTAAGAAAAGTAATTAAATGTCAGATTTTGAGAATTGTATGAAGAAGATAATTTTATAATCTAATATAATGTATGTATGTATAATGTAATATAATTGTATGTAAGATAATGTATACATCTAATCATGAAGTACGAATTAAATTGATTTAAACTTCTGACAGGCTCTTTAATGGTAGAAATTTTTAACATTTCATGACTAGTTTTTGACCAAGAAAAAAGTTTCTTACACGTATACTGACCAAAAATGTAACGTTGTTTCGAAAATTTTATGGATCCAAAATGCTCCACATTTTGTTGCCATTTTATAAAAATTTTTTACTACAACATAAAACCGCTGCCAATACATTGGAAACGGCTCCCTCATGAAAAAAATATTGATAAACTATTTATAATAATAATAATTCTTCAATTTAAGCAAATGAAAAGAGGATGTACTGAGAGTACATTCCTTTCTTAGTCTGCATTGCCATCTTCTACACATACAAACATTTGATGGTAATTCGATGTAGTTTCCAAATATGTAACCGAAATTTTCCTACGAAGTCTGGTTCCAAATCTCATTTTCGAGTCTACGACATAGTTTTTTCAATTTGGAAGCACTAGTATGTTTCAAACGCGCTCCGCGCGTATTTATTTTTTCATTCGTCTTTTGAGGTTAGTTTAAGGGCTCAAAGGGGGCTTAAATAATTATATACAGGAGTCCCTCATTATACGCGGGGGTTACGTTCCTCAAAAGTACCGCGTATAACAAAACCGCGGATAATAAGACCTTACTCTTATGGGAAAGAGAGGGTTACGTTCCTCAACCTCGAGAAAGCACAGTTTATATGTACATTTTACCTACAAATAAACGTATATATTGAGTAGTTTATCTATTCATATATGTTTATTTATATTTACAACACATATATGCAATTCTATGTTTAATTTTTAAAGTAATCGGTTAATTTTTTCTGCTTTGCTCGTCTCAAAATATCTTTGTGCATTTCTTCATAAATTTGTGCAGCTAAATCACAGTAGTGTTTGAAAGTCGAGCTACGCGTCATTATTGGATCATGAGTCATTGTTAATTCACCTGCTCGAATAACTCGATCCATAACTTCGACGTAATCAGTTTTGAATCAAAAATCGGTTCAGGTGCATCATCAGTCTGATCCACCGGTGGTTTTTGAGGCAGTTTTCGACGGAGTTTTAGAAGAAGCCATACTTAAATAAATTTATAAATTTTCAAAAAATTCTTTTTGTTGAAACAAGAAAAGAATTCTTGATTTTCTTGCCGCATGACGAAAAATTACTTGTCTCAGGTAAAATGTGGTCTTGTTTCATGAAATCCTATAATTCTTGAGCCAACCACAGCGGATTTCATGACGGAGTTCGTAAATTTCCATCAGTGCACTAACCAAATTTAAACTGAATATAGATACGTCCGAAAAAAAATCACGATCTTCGATCCGCGGATAACAAGACTCGACCCGTGGATACGAAGGGATAGGCGCAAATCGACTAACCGCGGATAACGAATTCCGCGGATAATAAATCCGCGTATAACGAGGGACTCCTGTATATAATTATTTAAGCCCCCTTTGAGCCCTTAAGATTCAGAAATAGTAAGTTTCAAACGCGCTTCGCGCGCGTCAATTTCTTTCATTCGTTGTTTTTTGTCTGTTGACAGTTAGCAGCGCAGGTGCTCATATTGAGTCGGGCGTCGTTGTCAGTGTTATCAGCCAATGATAGGTCGTTTTACGCGGCTTCACTTGTAGGCCTTTCTCTTTTTTATATTTGAAAAGAGTGAGAAAACGTTCTCAAAAATTGAAATAACAAATATCATGAAACCGTGTTTTGACTTATACAATTATTTTGACTTTGACACTTGCAGATTTATAGATAAAGGCCTCGCCATCTAGTGGTATAGTCTTAAAGTAATATTATCGAATTGAAGTGGTTTAAACCTGGTCAAAACTTTTTGAAACAGTTGAACTGTCATTTTTAGCTCAGTTAAAGTGAACTTAATATTTTTATCTCAATTGTAACAGAAAAATCGCTAAAAACAAACAAACTGATGTTAATGTATTATGAAACATTTTAAATGATAGTTTATTGGTCGTTAGGCATCTTTTAATGAAGTTTTAAAGTTCAGACTAATACTTTGATTATAACAATCGACATAGTGTAAGTAAATTCTGTGCTTCCTCAAATTATGCTAAAAAAATAAAGAAATACAAATTTGGTATTTGATCTTTTCGAAAAAATACTTGAAATTAATAGTTGGATGAGCAATCGCAAAAGTAAGATTTTTCATTTCAAATAAGTTAATTCCCAAAAATTACCGAAGAAGATAAGAACGCAACGTAAAAAACGTAAGAAATTTTGAATTTTTCGAAAATCTCGGAATTCGCAAAGCAATTACACGGGACATTCAAAGAATTTACTTGTGTTTTATTCAGAAAGGTACCTGTAAACTTTTGTCCGCCTTCGAAGTTTTAAAATTCAAATTTCGTAAAATTTTATCTGTGATTGCTCATGCATACACTGTAGTATGTATTGTGAAGAGATTTCCAGAACTTTAAAAAAGACGCGTGACTCTGAATACAAATTTCAACAAGTAGTACATATTTAATTTATACTAATTAGTTTTTTGACATTTGTTTTGTTTCCCTTCATGAACTTTAAAGATCTAATAGTTCATTTTAGGTCTCTTATGAATTTTTAAATCATTTTAATCATTTTCAAACTTTTAAATACGAGTATATTTATGTAAACGAGCACAGGGTTAGTCAAAACTTTTCAATATTATTTCTAAAAAAAAACAAAAACTAGAAAAATCTGCCGCATCGTTTCGAGATATTTGTTAAGACGACACGATATAGATAAAAGTTTTTTTATCATATACTATCCGAATGTTTTCCTGGTTAGCTCGAGCGTGTATATACATATCTCCATACGATCGGATGTGAATGGCCCAAGAGAGGACCGGTCGGATATTTTGGCAAAGGAAACTTTCCTACTCTTTGGTCTCTCCTCGTTGCTTTGTCGATTACAACCGATGCTATATAGCCCCCCTTGGAGCGGCGCATGTGGCGCGCGCGCGCGCGA
Source organism: Trichogramma pretiosum (assembly GCF_000599845.2). Classification (NCBI taxonomy): domain Eukaryota; kingdom Metazoa; phylum Arthropoda; class Insecta; order Hymenoptera; family Trichogrammatidae; genus Trichogramma; species Trichogramma pretiosum. Next base: position 2,327,479 of record NW_019641707.1, on the reverse strand, counting down.
GCCTCGAAGTTAGCTTCTCGGTGAACTTTGCCTCTTTGGTTCCTAAAGCGAGAGAGAGAGAGAGAGAGAGAGAGAGAGAGAGAGAGAGCGAGCGAACAAGCGAGTGAGCGAGGGTATAAATAGCGCACAAACAAGCCGCACACGCGGTCGATACTCGTGAAATAGAGGACGGCTCAGCACCCGACGCCGCAGCAGTAGCAGCTAGCTACCGAGCTAGCTACTACATCCACTTTAAAATCGTTAAAACTAAAAGAGCATGCATATACACATAGTAGAGTGTACACGCCGTACGGCGAACAAGTTTGAAACGTTGCCTGCCATGATCTTACGCTGCTGCCGCTGAGCAAAGAGTGCGAGAAGGAAAATCTTAGAGCTTGTATTATGCACTCGAAAATGAAAGCAAACGTCGATGCACTTAACTCTCTCGAGTGCAGCACTGGGTCATTTGGGAATTGAATTTAGCTCCGCGAGTCGCGAGAGAGATTCAAATGTTAATGTACGCTTTATTGTTGAAATGTAAACATAGTTAAATTTTGTTAAATAAATTTTTACACTGCATCATGACGCTCGTTAAAAGTTATAACACAAATGAAATATACAGCGGGTTCCGTGAATTATTGCTTCGGATAAACGTAGACGTGGTAAACAATGCTCGGAAGTGAGTAAAAAAAGAGGAATGCCATAAAACCACATTGCGGTTCGGAAAATTGCATGCGCTCAGCCTAAAGCCTCGAGTAGCGCAGTAGTGTTGTAGCAACTTTTGCGTATTGTGCGTTTCTCTGTGTGTGTCTGTGTGTGAGCCCATCTGTAGAAAACATAATATATACATATAACGTAAACCAATATGTGTATATTATATACGTTTAACTCTGCTTTTTTTGCACGTATGCGTGTGCGCTGAATAAAGGCATCATTCTTTATGAATTTATTTTTCAACTTTACGGAAACAAATAAATATCCGCTTCGCTCTCGGGGAAAAACTCGCGCGCGTACACACTCACACACACACATACACGTACATGCACAAGCACACCCTTTCTCCGTTTCTCGAGGCTTTTTTTTCTCCGAGATCTATATACTTATTTGCCTAGAGCAACGTAGCGAAGCAGCGCTCGTGTTTGTGTGCTATAGGTCTGGGGCGCGATATTTTTTTTTTTTTATAATTTATACACAGTTTCATCCGTGTGTAACAGTTTTGCGCGCTCACATAAAAATTATACTGCCGTTCTGGAGCGCGAGAAGAACATTTTTTTAGATATTTATTACTAGTGTAAATGGTTGCTGACACTTTTCTCTCTCCCTCTCGCTCACACGCTCGTGCTTTTTTCGTCCATGTTTTATTCGTATTTTTCTCGCGCTAAAGCTTTGTTTATACAAAAAAAAAAAAAAAAGAAAAAGGGTCTGCTGCTGGCTTCCTCAGACGCGACGCTGTACTCGTAAAAGCAGGTCAGGGATATTCTTCGGGGAGTTTTCTCACTTTCACGCCTCGCCCCCTCCTTTGTTGATATCTACATGTACGTATAATATAAGCAGTGCGTCGCGAGGAAAAAGCGTCGTTTTGGCCATGCACTCGACTCGATTATGCCTTATGTATATTGCATGAAAGTGCACGGGTTTGCATGCACGTAATCGGGCAGTGCTGCTACTGTTGCTGCCGCGCGTTTCCTCATTGTTTCGGATGTTTTCTTTTTCCATTTCTATCTTTAGCTTTAGCGCGCTACACGTCTGTGTGACGACATCGTTTGGCATCGACGCGTCCTGCAGCACGCGAGAAGAAGTAAACAAGCGCCTTTGAGTCGCATTTCCCTTTGCTTCGAGAGAGAGAGAGAGAACATGATTCATTCTTTTATCTTATGCAGCACTAGCTTTCTCAAAATACTATGCGTCACAGAATAATTGCAGTTTCCTTTTCAGTTGAAGATTTATAAAGCGACTCGTTTTGATTCTATTTTTCGTGTGGAAAATTTTCGCTTCTATCGTTTTAACATTTAAAAGCCGTATTGCAGTATTGACTTTAGCGAATGTAGCCGGGGGCAAACAATTTCCGTCATCTTTTCGTTCTGCTGACGTGAAAAGTCTCAAGATCAACTGGATGACATTTTTAATGATTCGAGTATTCGAGTAAATCTTACAACCTTTTTTTATCAGTTCGTTTGATTAAAATATGATCATTCAAGTGGACTGTTTTGAGAAGAATATATATTCTGCCTTAGGACTGTGATTATTGTGACTAGAAGATTGTTGATGTTGTCTATGATTTTTTCGAAACTACTGGCACATAATGATAAAGTCCCCTATGATTAGCTCAATCCAATGGTTCCTGAAATTAGTTTTTAAGAATAGCATTGATTTTAATTGAAATTAAATCAAAAAACCATGATTTCCTGGACCATATTAGGATCATAAGACCATTTTAGGTATTTATAACAGGGTATCCATTGGAAGCCCATCGATCTATTGGGTTGATTGCTCTGTGAAGTAAAAAATTAAAAATTATTTCCCTGCGAAACTTGGCGAAAGTCTATTCGAGTTGAGATAGGAATGAATATCCCAATTCATTTGCAACGAACACATCCCAGCTTTTACATACGCATAAATAAAAATAAAAGAGAGCCTCGTTACGAGGTATATAAAGGACTAGCGGTACCCGTCGTGGCTTCGCTCACGTTAAATTTCAAAGAGTAGGAGAATATTTATAAAAAAAAATTAATATTTTAGCCTTTTTATGCAAAAAGACATTCAGGAATATATTTAAAAAAGTGCTTGAGGGTAGGACAATTAGGAATGACAGAAGATTTGACGCACGACAACGACAACTTTCTTTGCGTATGAAAGGGAAATTTAAACAAAGCCTTTTAACGATTAAACTGAAGAATTCTGGATTAACTTTTTTGAAAATTGTGGAATATCACCAATGAGCGATGAGCGATGAGCATTGAATGTGAGGGTGCGATGAGAGTGGGGGAGCGGGTGAGTGTGTGCGAAGTGATAAAAAACGAAAAAAATTCAAAAGTCAAAAACAAAAAAAGAAAAATGTATTCTAAGATCGTAGAAACCTTCACAGTGGTGTATAGTAAATGTATGGTAAAAATTTTAAAACGATAGTACGGGTAGTTTTTAAGAACATAAAATACAAACAGACATCATTTCTGCTTTATATATATAGATAGATTTATTAGCTGGGAGTAAGCAGCGGCAGGTATACACAGGGGCAGGAGCCGAACCAACAAGTTGCCGGTGTTGAATCGATAGTGACTCGGCTGCGCGAGCCCGCGGGGCAGGGACACGTGCATATCCCGGCCACGTATACCTGCATACTATACATAGCGAGTTTATTATATGTATATATATAGTGTACATACACACAGGGAGGGTACTAGACACGGGTATTAGCTGGGCTGCCGTGCACAGGTACTATTCCGTCAGGCGCACACGGCATCCTCCGCCGCCTTTCGTTCTTCCTCCTCCTCGCCCAAGTAGCATCTGACAGCCGCGCCACTTTACCTTAGTATTACATGTATAAGAAACGGCATTTAACTTTCGATTTACTACATCTTTTTTTTTCGAAAAAAGAATACGAAAACCTGAACTGCATAATGCATCCGCGCTAAGGCTCCCATTTATTTCTATTATTCCAGAACTGCAGTCTGAATTTTTCATGATACTCTTTGGCTTGTCCTTCAGTATCATATCGCTTGTATATACATCCAACATTCAGTCGCTTGATTTGTTCGAGCTGCTTGTTGACTTATGCAGCAGTGTCATACATAATTTTACTTGTCTTTCCGTTGTTTATCTGTCATTTATTCCTCCAAGCTGACCCTTCTCAGCCCCCCCCCCCTTCTCTCCCTTTCTTTGTTTCAAAATCTTATCTATCTTTTCTTTATCTTTTGGCGGCTCTTACGACGCTTTACTGTCAACTTAACTATGCCGTTATTTATTATTCATCGCTTTTCTACACCTCTGGCATTTTCGCGTGGCCAAGGTGAAAGCTCGAGAAATTCATTCATCCTTGGTGATAAAAACCATTGTCTATGCTCGTTCGCGCGCTTGCATTTTTCATTTGTATTCATCTAACTTTTCTTTTCATTTCATCTAACTTTTACACACTCTACTTTATTTCTCTCATTCTTCTGTATTGTCACGCTCGCGACGACGACGACGACGCTTCTCGGGGCTAAAAAATACAACGAAAAGAATAAAAAGAATGTGGAAGAAGTACGCGACCTTCTCTCTCGCGCGGAGCGCGCGCATGTCTATTCGGACAAAGTACTCTCTTGTTATACGTCTTTGCCCGTATGTATCCATCGTGCTCATTTAAAATGTCGCTCGCGCACGCGAAAAACTTATAACGCTTTTCGTTTTTCCGCGGGAAGGGACTTACTTACGCTCGCGAGTTCATATATACTTTCGTTTCTTGCGCGCGCGTATTCCAGTCGCTGCGACGCGCACTCGAAATTTCTGACTCCTCTCGTCTTTCTTCCTTCTCTCGGGGATGCCCCCAAGATCTTTGACTTACGGCTCACTCTCGGCACAACGCGTCTCTCACTCGAAATGTCTTTCGTTTTCCATCGTCATATTTTCTATCTCGATTGCTTTTTTTTTGTTACCGCTTGCGCGCACCAGCTACTACTACTACTACTATATTACTGAAGACTCCGACTGTTCCTTCCATATTTCAGCGAGCAGACACGAGCTTTTTGCCTTGTTCTTATGTAAGTATGCTCGCTTGTTTCCGTTTTTTCTTCTCGCAGCCCTCGAGTCGCTTCGCAGATTTTTCGTCACCAATGATGTCTGCTTTCGGGTTTTATAGCTCCACTCGCACACGCAAAAGCTATACTGACACTGCTACGCGCCAGCCCGCACTAGGCACTTGTACACCTCTGGGAATTCCGGGAAAGTTGGCCCTCTCGAGACTGCTATACACATCTAATCTAGTTCCTTTTAACGTTTTCTTCTCTTTTGTTTCTTTTTTTTGTAACATATAGTACCATTTCGATAATCCAAAATATCGGCACGATTGAAAACTGTCGTTTAAAAAATTGTTTGCAATTGACTTGAATTGAATTTTGTTATTTTAGATGTAAATGAAAAAGTTTAAAGAAACTTCAACCTTTCAACTACATAATTTGATCTAAGAATATTGTAAAAATTTTCATCTTTGTAATATACCAAGCGTCTGTATTTTTTTAAACTTATTTATGCCGTTACTCAAGCACAAACAAATTATACTGCATAATAGCGCGTGTAAAGCGAAGAATGATTGACAGTAAAAGTTTCTAGCAGCTCTAAGACTTCGTTTGTTACTATCTTCGAAGCGTTTCACAGGCATCGGCAAGCACTTGTCGTACAGGAACCGTCGAGAAAGAGATAACGATGGTGGCTGCTGAGAGAGAATTTAAGTAGAATAAAAGTACATCGAAAAAAATAGGAAGAAAAAACATAGTAAGAAAAGAAATAGTAACACTTAAAGCAAAAATGAAGTGAATCCGAATGAGCTATGGAAGTATACGCGTGCGTACGTCGACGCATGCATATACAATACTTTGCAAACACGTAAACGCATATATGAGCGGTCCTAGACAGCTCTTGCGTCTTTCGCTCTTCTGTCTTTCGAGCCGTCTTAACTGTAGCGAGAGGAGAGAAATAAGCTTTAACAAATTTATGAATTACTTGTAAAAAAGGAGTTGCTTAGTAGTTCGGAGATAAATAAAAGTGAAAAATGAATATAAGACGCGTCGAACGACACGCACCTTTTCTTTCTCCGAATCCTCCCTCCCAGCAACACAGGGCATCCCCACGTAACACGTATAACTATACGTTTGACCTAGTTTGGCGTTAAACCTCCTTCCGGCATGCAAGTCCATGGAGCCGACCAAAGGCACCCGCCCGCGTCGCGTACTACGTATATGCAGTACGCATACCGTATACTCTATACTACTCGCCTAGCTCTTGCGGAATCTTCGAGTTTGTCAGCGGTGTAAATATAGCTCAAGTTCTGCGCCGTTGGATTTCGAATGGATGGAGTGTCATGAGTAGAGAGAGAGAGAGAGAAAACTTCCGACTGTTGAGCCTCTCTCACTCGGTTTCCGTGTCTACGTACAATATATACGTATATATGCAGATATCTACTGCTACTGTATGTTAGGGGACATCTTTGGCAAGGCAGTAGTCCTGATGGTGCTGGTGCGCGGCTTGATTGTCTAAAAGAGATTTCTCAGACGACCCGAGAGGAGCTCCCATTACGCTCGTGGATTTTGTGAAGTTTTGCGTAAAAGATAAGGCCGAACGTGCGCATATCTAGCGAGAGAGAGAGAGAAAGAGAAAGAATGAAAATATTTTGGTCACGCGGCTTGACGACGACGCCTCATTTTCTCGAGGAGAAACTTTCATCGCGCAAAGACTCGTTAAGAAGAATGAAAGAATGTTTCAAACAATGTCCAAAGAGACGATTGTTATTATTATCATTACTATCCTCGTTTCCTCGTTCGGTATATAATTTGAATATTTTAAATTAGACTCGGCGATCCGAACGTTGGTTTCGAGTACCGTATCGCAGTTCAAATAACGTAAAATTTCCATTCATTTGGTTTTTAAAAATTAATACGAAACCACTCGAACCTATTTCAAACAGTCGAAACTCTCAATCGCTCCCATTCGCTCATGCAATTAATGTGCAATGAATGGAATGACAAGCTTCGTACACGGTCATTGCAGCGCTACTGTTGCAGTAGTGGCTATTTGCTCGAAGCACTTCCAAAGAAAGAATCGAACTATAGCGTTGAGAAAAGTATGAAAGGAAAAGAAAACAGCAGCAGCAGTAGTAGTGCCGCTGCTGGTTCCTAGCGTTTTCTTCTTTTTTTTTTTGCGTCAGAACCCACACGAGCGTACATCTCTTTCTCCTACGTTTTCTCACTTTCTTGAGGCGTGTGAACGCAAAGAAAACGTGTGCGTGCCACGAGTTCCGAATGAGAATTGCACGAGTCGTTTCTCTCTCTCTCTCTCTCTTTCTCTTTCTCTCTTTGCCCCTTCGAGCCAGTCTCGAGCCAATGTTCTACGAATGAGAGGAGAGTATACAGCAAATCGAGGACTTGTTAGCGCACTCACGAGATAGGACGAGATAATCTATTTTTTACTTTTCTCTCTCTTTCTATCTCTTTCTGCCGCACACACGCTCTCTTTCTCTCTCTATCTACGCGATGCTTTCAATCAGCGATTCTCTTGTCGACATTTTATCGTAATCAAATTTGAAGCCTGGAGTCTCTGTTGGACACTCACTTGTGCGAATTACGACTGCACAGAGGTGGAGCAGCTCGGACAGTCCATACTTTTTGATCGCCAATGAACTTTGTTTTACTTTTGTTTCGATATTTTTTTTCACCCGTGTATTGGTTGACTCGATTCAAAAAATTTCAAAAAGTCGGTGTTATCCTCAGAGATAAGATACAAACGCACGTTCCATCTTTTTTATAGCATTTTTAGCCATTATACCCGAACGGCGAAATGTTTCATGTCTTCCCAAATCGAATTCAAATAACACGTAATGCGTTTTCCGCCATCTTTGAGTTATTTATTCGCTACTTTCCGGTTAATCCAAAACGACTCGAATGAATTAGTCGTTAAAGCCTAATGTACGTTTAGTAAATTGTTGCTAAATATACCCAACCGAAAAGCTCTAACAAATTTTTCACTTTTACCCGCGCTGAGCGAATAATAATTTAATCCTCCGCGCCGAAAGAGCTCGTTAATGAGTACTTTCAGCATGGAGCTAGTAAATGCAAAAAGCACGACTGTGCAAAGTTACAGTGGAAAGAATCCCTCGCGTGCCCTGCTGCAAACTCGGAAAAGCTGTCCGAAGCTTTTTTATCTCGACGCGCGATAAGCTTGGGCGATACCCAATTTTGTTTTTGAGGTTGCGCAATGTATGTTTAAGTCTTTCTCTCTGTCTCTCTATCACTCCCTTGGACAGCATAAAGCCCGAATAAAATCTCCTGCGTGCAACTAAATTTTCTACGTACTATATACCAATTTATTGATAGAAATCGAAAAATATATATACTGCTGTACATAAAGTTTATTGCTGCGAATAAAATACCAGGCGATTGTTACATCTCTTTATGTTTTCTTTTTCTGTGTTACAGGAACGTATTTCATACTTTACGACTTTATCGATCACTTTGAAAAAGACAATCCAAGTGCACTGGATCGCAGCAAGTTTTTACAGATCATCGATACGATATTCAAGAACTTTTCGAGGATCGAACGAGATGCAATTGCTTTTCAGGTAAAAATTTACTTATCATTTTTCCGACGAGCGCAATTCGTAAAACAAAAAGTACACTCTGCATTCTGCTATTTGTTCACCCTTGGCGAGCGAGTGTTTGCCATCGCTAGAAAAAATGTTGTCCGCCATGCACGCGGACACTGTATATTCGAAACATTTTAGAAATTAAAGCAGCCGAGCGCGCACCGACGCAATTCTACTACACAAACGTCGTATAATTTTCAACTTTTTTTTTGACTCCACCAAAAAACGAAACACGCACACGTGCGCGCGAGTGTCGTTTTAAAACCGAAATCGCGAGTGACATGACCGGTAGCTGCAGAATTCCAGAAAGTATAGTGTCAACAGACGCGTGCAAAATTTACCGTGTATGATAAAATAACAAAGTGCACTGCAGTGCGCCCGTGTAAATCGTCGAGCGGACCACTCGAGCCTGGCCAGCAGAGCTCTCGAAAAAAAGAGCAGACCGCAGAAAACTTTTTCTTTTTTCCACTGGCACACGTGGTGTGTATCTACACACATACACACTCACATTTGGTAAAACGTTATCCTTTAGATTCGGTACAGTACGCTACGCTGGAGTTAAATAACGGTTTTATGCTGACAGTAGGATAAAGTTAGAGACTATGATAATTTGATATTTAGCGGGGATGATTTTTGCGCCAATTTGTACATTAATTTTTTTCCTTTTATTTCATCTATTTGCTAGAAAGAAAAATGATATTTTATCCTTGCTCCAATTATCTCTAATGGAAACTTGGCAAATGTGAAGGAAATAAAATGACATTGAATACTTACAAGTATAGAAAAAATTTCTCTCTAGATTAATTGTCACGCTACAAAGAAGTAACGTCATTGTACATAACAACAACAGGACCCAACGAACGGAAGAGGAAATCACGCTTCTGAGGATCATTGAGCCAACTACAAACATAATTGACCTCAAGCATCTGTACTTTGGCTAATAGCTCATAGGAGAGGTTTTATCTCAAGCCACAGTCGCTCAGAGCTGGCTATCCTTCGTTCCTTCATGCACGTACATATGCGGTACTTGTCGTTTTCAGAAGTGTATAGCTATGCGAGCTGCCACTGCTCTCTCTCTCTCTCTCTCTCTCTCTCTCTCTCTCTCTCACCGTGCAAAGAGAAATAAAACGAATGAGATGGAAGAAAAGAACGGAGCACGTGTATATATATATCGTACAAAAGCGCTGTATACAGTTATAGAAGTTGCCCGGCCGAAGGTTCAAGAGAACGAGAGAGAATCCAGTGGGCTGTGCGAGAAAACCCCGAGAGCACTTATTAGAGCGGCGAAGCGAGCAAAAGGCGCCCGAGCGATTTTCTTTCTCAACGCCCCTCACCCGACGCGCTAATTACTTTAATTAATTGGCAGCTAGTGCAGCAAACGTCAAAGACCTCGGCACTGGCCAAGAGCAATAACTCAAGGCCACGGGGGGAGAGAGAGCGTATACGACGAGCTAGCCGCACGATAAGACGACGCAGCTCCGATGACAAACGTTGCACGTATGAGTGGTTTAATGAGGCACTGAGTGGAAAATAAAATAAAAACTGCAGCTTACTTGCACGCGTGATTTTCTGAAAAATTGTTCTCCGACGCAAATCCAATTATGAAAGATATTTCACTAAATTACATAGTTAATTCACATTTAATTAAAGTCTGTTACTTTGAAGGGAATAAAATTCATCAAGAATTTCTAAATCAAAGATGAACAATGGAAGTATAGCGAATTAAGTTTTGCTAACAAAGCCTATGCATTTCGTCTCGGACCTACCTACTGAACTTAACAGTCAGGCGATGTAGGGAGGTCATGCTTTAGACGCTGGAGGATATTTTCGGAGCTGGCTTAGAAAGCAACAGCCTCTAAATCTGTGTCACTTGTGGGGGTAATCTAACTAGCAGTGACATAATGTGAAAAATAACCACAAAAAGTACACAAAGAAAAATGCCCAATAATAAGTATTCTTATAAATATGAAAAAATTTCTGAAACACCGATTCAGATATCTAGTAATAGTGAGCTTTTTGGTTAACATAAAAATAATTTTTATAATAATAGGCCCAAAATGCGTATAGTGCTACAAACATCCATTTTTTGACGTTTTTTTCATGTTTTTCGACACATTGTCTACATAGTGTTACACTTTAAGGTTCATTACAAAACTTAATCAGGCAGTAGTTGACATCCTTAGAAAGCTTTTTACGTAGTTTTGGAAATGAAAGTCCGGTTCGAACTCGATTAGATTTCTTGTTTTGTGTTTTTTTCAAATCTTTTCCACTCTATACGTCTTTAGGTGGCTCCAATCACTTTGAAATGATTTTCTTCTGAAAATTTGGACAATTCCCAACCAAAAAGCTCACGGTCACTTTTACTTTTGAGTCATTCTACACTGATTTAGGAACAAGTTAAATATTTGCGATTTTTTTAAAGAATTTCGGAAAATCACATTTTTTCTCAGTTAAAAGATTTGATCGTGATGCAAATTACACCGGTCATGGATTTATTTCCCACGTCGCGAGACAAGATAATATTTGAATGTTTGAATAGAAAGAATATCGAATGTCAAGATTTTGATAAATGGCATATAATAAATCATAATCCACATACTTGCTTACCTTTAATGCAGAAGGTTAAGCTTGATAAATCATAAAGAAAAAAATCAGAAAATAAGTCCATTAGACACACGAATACTCTTAATAATCAAGTATACACTTATCATCGCGTAGAAATATCCGATCGATTTAGCAGTGTATGTATACCAATTGCGATTCATTTATAAATTATTCAATTGTTTCGGAGATTTACCAAACTTCTTTATCATAGCTTCAGACCAGAAATACTAGACTCGTTAATCGTATAAAATCTTAATTCGATCTCGCAAAGTTCAATTTAATAACACATGCAGCGTATTGCATCAGGCAGCAGTTGATTTGAAATTTTCACTCGCACGCAGCGGTACTGCAAACGGCAACAGCAGCAGCAGATAGTAGTAGCAGCTTAAACACGTAAGAAGCATGACTCACAGAGCCTCCATCCAAAGTTTCAATATATGCATTCTGTGTGCGTATATACGTACATATAGTTCCATAAATTACCTCACGCGCGCGTACACATCGAGAAAGAGAAAGAGAGAAGAGAGAGAGGAGAGATGCTCGTATTCATTGAGCCTAAAACTTGTCGTAAGTTTGTCGTATGTGTATATATGTGCGAGCAAATAAAGTCAAGTGCACCTGGACCGATGACTCCGACCCTTAGGCTGCTGCACATTCAGGCCATTTAACGAGACTTAGTTCGCCTACAGCCTCGAGCTATCTCTTGCCACCTCCTATACAGAGAAGCGTGATACATGCCATTATGTACGCCGCACATACGTCATTTTCTCGCTTAACCCACATGTGGGCCCTGTCGCGTGTCTATAGGTCTTAAAAAATGAAACTACCTACGTAATAGCTCCTGGAGATTGTAATCGTCGAACTGCCCCAAACACGTGCTATATTTTTAAGTGAAACGTCTTCGAGTACGCTCGTCGTGGAGAGTAAATTCGCAAAAAAATTGAGGTATGAACTAACGGAATAATCATAGTTTCACAGTTACTCATATTGAATACATAAAATTCTTGAAATTGCATCGACAATTGATCAAGTTTAAATTAAATTTGTTTGGAAAGATTTCCGCACATTTTTCAATGAAGCATCGCGAAAGAACCAGCAACCTCCCGTTCCAGCCGAGCTGATGTTTAGCAGAGGATTTAGCTTCAAACTTGTGGTAGCATGATTTAAAGAATATAATAAGATGACCAGCGTTGTTTACTCGCATAGCATGTAAACAAAAGCAGCGCTTGGAAAATATTGGTGCGCGTTCAAAAGACGAGGCACGAGCTGCAGCAGGCACAAAAAAGAAGCTGCATCCTACGACTACTACTTGCCCATTATACGCGCATCGCCCGAGGGCGTCAAAGAGCAACGTCATTGTCCAGCATATTCATCGCGAGCTTTTTCTCCTCTCGCAGCTATCACGCTACTGCTGCTGCTGTTGCTGCGGCGTCGCATACCTGCTCGTGTCGTCTCGTGTCTCTCCATCACGCGCGCAAGCCCGCGTATACTCGCGCGCGCGCTCGAGCTCTGATATTATACGCGCGTTGGAATATTTAAGCTTTGACCCTTTGTGTACGTGATCTTTGTGTACTTATATACGCGCGCACCCCGGCAGATGTTTCTGATGCCACGTTGGGAAAGCAAATCAGCGACAACGACCTCTTTTGCAGCCTCTATCTATTTTTTTTCTTCCTGTCGTGTACTTATAATTGCCAGTGCACGGCTGAAATTTGCCGTCGTTCTGCATTTGAAAAGCCAGCTACGATTTGCGGCGGTACACGTATGACAAAGCTTTTTTGTGCGTGTAAATTTACAGTCTCAAATCAGAGTGTAATGACACTCTCATTATCCGCGCGCGCGAATTATTTTTACTTCTGGCGCCGGCTGAAAACGAGTGCAAGGTGGTGCGCGCAGATATAATTAGATTCGTACTTTTAATTTAATTAAAATGCTAATCAACTGAAAGTAGCAAAAAAGCAGAGATCCCGTATCAAGCCAGTAGTGGTTTACACATCAAAACGGTGAAATATAAATTTGCTTTTAAATTATATATACGCGCGGCGGCCGCGAGGGCAAGTAATGAAATATTACCGCGTGTGATGAGAGTTCGAGGGTGTACTGCACGAGTCTTTTACAATTTTTTTCTCTATTTTTACAATCGTGTTTGGAATGAAGATAATGACAAGGGGTGACGACGAGTACACGGCCTATATGATGGCTCGCATGTAAGCGCGCGCGCTCGTGATAACTCAATTTACAACCCACTGGATACACATTGAGCGAGGTAGCAGCGGTGCCTTGAGGTCCCACATCAGTGATTGCCCCCGACGACTTGGACGATTTTGCGAATATAATGGAACTAAAGTACAGAACTCAAAAGGGTACTTTCGCCTCTCCGTTTCAGTGCAAGAGAAAAAGAAAGCGAAAGATAGCTAGGACTCCTCTCTCTCGCTCTCTGTTTGCTCGAACGAGTCGTAAAAGCTTTTCAGGCTTTTCCCAAGACATTTACCAGTTCGAAATTACTTAGAAGAAAAGATAGAAAATAGCGAAAAAAAAGGAACAAGAAACGATTTAACGGACATTTTTCATACGTATTGAGCGTCCAGTGCGTCGAGATTCAATGAAAGCATTAGTCATGTTCAGGATTTCAAGAGGAAGTTCGACTTTTTTTCATTCGATTTATTGATTACATTAGTAAATATGGGAATGGCCAATTGGCAATTTTTCAGTTCGATTAGCTGTTATTGAAAAAAAAGTATAGATGATATTACATGTTTTTGACTGAAATATTTTTTCTTCTTCGTTTCCATCAGAATATATTCAGAAAATGAAAATTTACCTACCATATAGAATTAAAAGTAGCAAAATGTATTCATTTTGTACAATGCACTGTTGGTTTTTACCTTTGTTAAAATCTCGCGAATGCCAAATAAATGAAAGGATTTGAAATTCATGTTGAAACTAAAATGTATAAAAACTCGAAAGCGCAAGTGAACTCGCGTCATTTTAAAGTTATCGGAGAATAAAGAACGTTCGCCATCGAAAAATACACACACGCACATCAAAACATACATTGAAGCTTTTTCATGAGAGCGCGAGGGGCTGAAAAGTTAGGGAAACTACGTACAAAAAAGTCCACAATATCAGGGGAGGTGAGCGCACTGCTCGCGAGAAGCACGTGTAAAGTCCATCTTAAGTTCAAGATACACAGGACTCGGTGATGGACGAGATAAATGGGTCAAGCTGAATAGAGCTTTCAACCGTACATCCATCTACTTTGTTGCCAGGGGCGTATCGTTTTCTTTTTCTTTTCTTTTCTTTTCTTTCTCGTACCCTCCATCTATGCGCGTGTGTGTGGGTTGGTGAATGTGTGTAAGCAACTGGACGATATCCTCTTGGAATTTTTCTATCATCGAAGTCGAAAGAAGCCCACCGACGATGAGCAACCGCACTGGTAAGATACTCGGCCGAATCGCATATCCGATTACGTACACGTTGATCTTGTGATTTTTTTTCTCGTCTCTCTTTTTTTTTCTTAGATCGTATCCATTCCAAAGATGTTTTTACGAAATAACATTTATACTACTCATAACTGAGATTTTTTTCAATTCGTAATTGCAGTTACTTTCTAACTGAAATCATCTTACGCTTATTGCACTATACAATCGACTTCTAAGCGAGAGTTTAATTAAACACTAGAGATTGATTTTGGAAATGCGACAAATTGAAACTAAGCTTCGATTTGCATTGTGTTTATCTTAGTCCCAATTGCATTGTTAGTTAGCATAGATAATGCAGTCACGAGATAATATACGAGAGGCAAGACTCGACGAAAAGAAAGAAGCGAAACGAGCGTCACGAAACTACAGACTACACTACGCGATGTCTGTTTAAATCTCGTGTACGTGTATGTGTGTGTGCGCCACTGCTGCACCACTACTTAGAGCGCCGGGGTGTAAAGGAGAAAGTTTAAAGCGATTGCTAGAATAAGGGAGAGAGAGTGAGAGAGGAAGAGGAAGAGCGAGAGAGCAGAAAGACGAAAGTAGAGGCGAGTATAGTAGAATTAGGTGAGACAGCTTGTAAAACGGAAAGTAATTCTCGAGAGCTGTGCGAGAAGCATCAGCTCTTCCAAGAGAAAGAGAGAGAGAGAGAGCTATATATACACGAGCCTCTTGCGCTTAATTAATTATCGAACCTTAAGCCGATTGTCTACCGCATCTCCTTATAAATGGCAATGTATGTACTCTCCCTTGATTTGACTGCGACTATTATATGTATACGAGGTAATTACCTGAGCATATTGAGACGTGTCGACCACGCGCGACGGGTTGATGAAATTTGCAGAAAGGAAGACGCGCCATATAATCAATCATCCCGCGCGTCGCTTGCATTAGAAAAGGAAAATATCCTTTCTTTTCTATTTTTTTTTCGTTCGCGCGATATTCGATCCAATAAACGACTGCGCTAGTGTGATAAGACAAATTCCAGGCACGAGCCCTTCATCCAATATATTATAAAGATCTCTCTTCTCGGGCGATGTTCGGAAGATTGAGCGGTGCACCGCTGTAATACGACAAAGCGACTCTGAGCGCGATATTATTGGATGACTCGCGCAAGGCTGCGGCGCATTCTCTGTAAACGATATCCCGGCATATTTTTTTTTTATACTTTTACCGCACACCACCTGTGAACGCGGACGTGTATACTGTACGCGTACAATAATGAAAACGCTGACGCGGCCTAGCGGCTGCTGCTGCGGCCTCGCGCGTATTACTCACGACTGATTTTTTTTTTCTTTCGAAGACGGCGCATTTTACCTCGAGCATTTCCACTTATTATAGTAATAACGAGGTGCTCGACCGTTAGTATGTATAACCATGCGCGCGAGCTTCGTGCAACGTTGCATCAGTTGTGCAATTTGATATTATGTACGCCGGTGAGCGCGCATGCGATGCTTTACGAGGGTACAAAGATTGGACATTTCGCGTTTAATTTAATAAGTTTCCGTTGTGCATATGACATCCACGCACACACGTGTAACGCTTTTAATGCTCGCAAATTAATTACTTTGACATTGTAAATAAGGTGTACGCAATTTTCTCTTTGCACGTGATGTAATCCCGAAAATCCTTTTACCTCGTAATCGAAGACTCAAAATTTTCGCGGCGATAGTAAAAAAGAAAAAAGTGTCGCTTAAATAACTATCGATCGAAAAGCTGTCGTACAAGAGCTGATTTGATATAAAAAGTCTCGGAGTACAAAATTTATCGTTCTTTGAGAAGTTACTTTGACTAAAGGCTCTCTCTCTTTCTCTCTCTGACTCGCGCCCGCGCGCACTTGAAGAATAAAGACAGTAAATCTGCAAGCAAAGCCGAGCAATTTTTTCAAAGTCCCCGGAGCTCTCCGTTTCCTCTGGCGCGTGCGGTAAAGATATTACCCCGAGTAAGCAGCAGTAGTAGATCTAAAAGGACTTAAATTAGCTGAAAAAATGCATCCTTTGAAATTTAATGCCCGCAACCAAACACACACGCACGTACACACTTACAAAAGCTGATATAGTAAAAGTTACTATAGAATTAAGAATTCGTATTAATCCTAAAATAAAAATTAATATGGAACAAATAAAAAGTGTGCTATCGAAAGTAAAGTCTCTACCATTCAAAAGAAACCATAAGACTAGTTAAATATCTTGATAATTCTTAACCCCAAGTTGAAAAGATGAAGATTAACCTTTAATGTTTAAATTCTTTAGTTAACTTGAAGTTCAAGTTCTTAATTCATCAACAGATGGCGTATATGCTAAAACTCGTGTGCTCGCAATGGCGAAATGCCTATGAGATTATTCTATTGTTACAGAGTAAGTAAAAAGGTACATTTCTTTTGACAAAGAATGAGCAATACAGTATGTGGAATGTGCACTGAACAATAAATCGAACACTGTAGCACACAGAAGAGCCCTAGTCCACGAAACGTACAATTTTATGAACCAGAAATAAGCAAATTTTGGTCATCGATAGACAAGAATTTTGAATTTTCTATTTCTCCCTCTAACTTCCTTTTTTTCTTTTCTGGTGTTTCAGTACACGGAGTGGGAGAACATCAAGGACAAGTACATGTATCAGCGAATGATAGCCGACATCGTTGGCGATTACTTCTTCATTTGTCCGTCGATACAGTTCGCCCAGATCTGGGCGGATCGCGGCCTCAATGTCTATTACTACTTTTTCACGCAGGTAAGAAGGAGACCATGCGCTCCGTTTCTCATTCAAATGCACGATTATTAAAAGCACAAGATAATAAAATCCATCCTTATGTCAAGCCGCAGAAGAGATTCTAGAAAGAGCGAGGCTTGCGCGAGGGCGAGATAACGCGTCAGTCACGAATCTAGTATAAACTGCACTCAAGGACAAGATCCCGTTCCTGGTGCCCGGAGCGATTGGAGCTTCTGATTTCGATGATTAAAACTTTCTGCGAGCTGCACTTCTCCGCGTGTATACGTATAATATATAGAGAGATTCACGTGCAAGTGCCAAGTAAAGGGGGTGAGAGGCACCGAAAACCGCTCGACAAAAGTACTCGTGATTGCGCGGCTTCTGTGGGGCAAAGTAAAGACGAATAAGCCAGCTGCTCGCTCGTGCACATCGTTGCAGCCACTGCGGGCGTCGTTGGCAAAAATGTCTACGAGTGCGAGTATAATAGTACCGACTCCTAGCTTGCGCGAGCGAAGAGCATATGCGCATATATTGTTTGCCAACATTTTTACGAGCTATCAATGATACGAATCAGCCATTCGCGCGCTTATCTCGTTTTCATAACGACGACGTCGCTGCGCCGTCTTTGCGCGACTCAGTCGCTTTCTAGAGTCAGAACTAATGGTAATGCGCGAATAGAAGAGTTCTGTTTGCCTCCTCGCAGCTTATAGGAGAATAACTGCAGCCGAAATCAGCGTAGCGACGTCGAGTTTCTTTAAAATTAATGCGTGCACTAAAGAAAAGCTTTTAATTGGTAATCCTCTTTTCTAAAATGGCCCCGAGAACGGAGAACGTTGAGGCATTTTACACGGCGTAAAGGGTATATCTGCATTTATAAAAGCTTTTTATTTTTCTTAATTAAAAGATAGAAAACATTCTCTGACTCTGTCTGCAAAGCACATATACTACCGCGCGCGCACGGAAGAAGAGCAGCGAATTGAGGATGGTAAAAAAAAAGGTGGAGACATACGTCGGCGCAGTCATCGGGAGAGTATAGCGTTAGTAAGATTAAGACCGGCGGCATCGTCGTCGTCGTCGTCGGCGTCGCCTGAATAACGACATCCTCTTTAGCGCACGAGGGAAAACAGGGGAAAACAGGGGCGCATCTAGCCCTCTCTGATAGATTGCCACCTCTACTAATTACCCGCAATGGCTTGCATAAGCTTGCTGCGCGCGAGCGAGAAGCTCATCGTAGCGTAATAGTCCTTGTCTGCATGCATCTCGGCTCCTATAGATATATCTCAGCTGTATATAAATATACAGCAGTAGTACACTCGCGTACCTATATATACCAGCAGCAGCATCCAACCTTCTGGAGCTGGAATTTCACGTTCCAGTTGCGAGCGCTGAACTGTACAGGCAGGCAGAGAGGCACTTTTTTCCCCTGTAGCAATTCGCCGGCTCTTTTCGTTATTACTCGGGCTAGTTTTTTCTGTGAATAAGCAACTGACAACTACCCGCGCGTGCTATACGTGTCGTCTAAGCCTTTTTTTCGCTCGTGCTCTCTCTCTCTCTCTCTCTCACTCTCGTTCTATATCTCTCATCGCGATGTGCGTCTATACCGCGATCAGAGAAGCAAACCTGGAGTCAATGCGCGTTTCTATCTACCCCATGCAGGAACGATGAAAGCTCATGCCATACAGTCGCGTGTATAGAAAGATAGACAGAGAGACCCGAACGCTCTCGGCGTAATTAATAAAAGTTGTGAAAAGTAGCTGCTGCTAGGCTGCTTCGTTTTTATCGAGGCGAAAATGTGTACGCGCAAGGAGAAGCATTGCACCCATGAAGTGCGATCGAATACAAAAGCCAGAGCCTTTGAGAAATTTTGACTTTTTTTTTACTCCGTCTCTCTGAAAAATTCTACGTTCCCATATATACCACCGCTGTATAGCACATGAGATTATACATGTGATATATACAGTTTTGCGTGAGAAAAAAATGTGCGACACATATTTCTTTCATGAAATATTCAAACGGAATAATAAATTTTTATCGTTCTCGCGTGGAAATAATACCGATCGGAAGCTTCTCGCGCATAAAATATTCCATCGGGCGCGATCGTTAAGAGCTTAGGGGCCGGGGCTTAAAATAAAAAAATAAAAAAATTATTCAATTTTTGGAAAGAATTTTTCCTCCTCGTTTCAATGCATTTTTGAAAATCTAAAATCTCGATTTTTCTTCGAGATAAAGCCGCTTTCGTGAGCCTTTTTGTATACTTTAGGTGCTCAATTTGTTTTATATTTTTTGGCGTTTTGTATTTTTTTAAAATAAGCGCTTCGATATATTGGTGAACCATTTAAGATGCTGAGCTCAAGTAACGACACTTCTTCGAAACGTCAATGATTAGAAATGCGATAATTATATTACTTGACGACATTTCTGTTTGTGGATTTATATGTATACTATAAAATTTATATAAACGTAGATGCGCAGCGAATTAATATGCATCCGCGCAAATACGCATCGCATAAAACGATTCAATTAGATGCCTCGACGAAGCTCGTTTCCGACTCCATCACAACTTATATCCTTCGTTCTCTGCCTCTCCCTCTCTTTCTGGTTCTGCGTACATCGAGTTATCGCAAGAGTTGCGTCTCAAATATATACATACAGTATATATAACTTCGTACGTACGTATGCGTATATCGAACCGCAAGTTCATCAAGCTCAGAAACGCGTGTAGCGAATGCGCTACACGTACATCACTGCTCCCGCGTGCACATATACTACACAGACACACGTAGGTGTGTGTATATTATGCCTGCGAGGAGAATTTTACGATACAGCTCGATGTGGGTGCGGTCCATTAACGGCTGGTAAAGTATTACACAAACGCGATACACGATACTACTTGTCTGCTCGAGCTACATATTGCACACCGGCATCATCGCAATTTTCTCGTGCACAGCTATTGTTTACCTAGAAGAAATATCTTTTTTGTTTTTCTCTTTTTCGTTATTAATCTATGATGCTGTTTTGGAGGGGGAGAGAAGAGATTTTGGAAAGATTTGAAAATCTCAATATCCGTCGCTACAGCTTCGTGTTCCAGATGTGACTTCAGCCTCGCGGCAATAATATCCTCTCGCGCTGCGATGTTCACGATACGAACATCGAACGCGTCAGAGCAGTAGCAGCAGCAGCGTAGGCGTTGATTAAAAAGAGGTCGAGTCCATGTCATCTATCTAGGAAGCCTTTAGCTTTTCATCCTTCGCGGTTAATTAGAACGGCGCAGCGAGCGAGCGAGCTAGCGCGAAAACTTTATTCACAAACGGTCGTGGCGCGCGAGCTTGCAGCTGCAGACGACGCCTAGCGCGTCGCTGTTTCACTGTGCGCGCACAGCTCGACTCGACTTTCTATGGCACATATAAGACAGCGGCAGCAGCATTGCAGACATTTGTATGGAAGTCGGCGACAAGCTTTTAAAGATGCTAGTCACTATAGAGTCTCGATACTGCTACTTTACTCGGAGCTCTGCTCGAAGAGAGCCTGTCTCTGACGACCGAGAGAAAATCGATCTCGCTGGTTTTTTTTCTCTCGCAAGAATGAATTCGCGACAACCACTACTTATACTACAGAGTATCGAGTAAAAGTAAATTGAAGGAAATAAAAAATGCATCGTTACTTAGATTCCGAATGAGATGTACAAATTGTGCAAATATACATTTTGTCCCCAAGGACGGTTGATCACCTAGCTAGCGCAAAGCTCCATACCTGCACACGACTTGTGCACATACCTATATAGCTGTATACCCGAGCTATATAGCTCGCTCTGTGAACTGGGCACGTGCTACATTACCCGCAGGTCCGTTGCAGCATGATGCAAAGTAGAAGTAGAGTTGGCTGAGAGTCGACGAGAGACTAGGTGCAACGACGACGAGGTATAGCGACGCGTGATTATAGGGTAAGATGGACGTTGAGGATGATTGAGCCGTCCGTGCGCATATATAGTATACATAGAATATAGCGCGCTACTGCCACTGCGCCTCTTGTTAGAAAGAAAAGCCACTATATAACTGCTGCTGAGGACTACTCGTGTCTACGCGTACTTAATACAAAGTCAGTATAATGTGCTTCTGATACGTGAGCGAGCGACATGGATCGGTCTCTATCCCTCGCGAACTCCGAGACTCACCTTACTCGAGAATTCAATTTTAAAAATAAAATGAAGTACGCAGCTTGACGTGACTCTGCGTATGTATATATATATAGAGGCTATTATGCAAGATCTGCGTTTGATTGCTTCTGTATAAGCGACCGAGCGACACATTTCGCTACTACTACGGCAGCCCCCGAGACGTATATACCACGCCATTTTCCACAACAAGCTGAAAAAAGAAAAGGTAGCTTAAGCGTAGATATATGCTACGGAGTCAATGATTAACTAACCGGCCTTGGCAATCGATACGAGACCGGTTATATACTGTACGGAATGACGGATCGCGGGGATGTACGTCCTTAAGCTTTTAGTATATGGGAGCCCGTGCAGTTTGTATAATCAATGCGATCATCGAAGATACGGTGGAATTGATGAGCAGCGCCGCGATTCGTGCGGACTTTTTTTTTCAACGTCGAGCTCGTGCTTCTCTCTATATGCCTATGGGCCCGCACATAAATCTCCGACGATCGAGATCGTAAATTAGGGAAGCGAGACAAAAAAACTCCGTACGCGGGCACCAGCCAACTCTCTGCTATTTACTTTTTCAACGAGAATAATAGTGGAAAAAAAGCCGATGGACGCCCGGGCGCGCGCGCTACATATTCGACGAGGTATAACCTTCGCGACGCGCACTATAGCTGCTGCTGGCTGAATATTGAAAGTTTGTCCCAAAGTTATGTGCTATTTCGTTTGAAACTCTTGCAGGCCGGGGCTTCGTAAGTTTTTAATAGTAGGTATTATCGATTGAAAGAAATTCAACTTTGCTCGCGCGCACTTTTTACTGCAAGCTCTCTCTCTCTCTAGGAGCAAATAGGTAAACTGGGTATTTTTTGTAATTTTTTTCTTTGCTGAAAAATTAAAACTTTTAAAAAGTTACAGCTCAGTTGCATTGTTATTAAGTCCTGTGAATTTTTGCAAAATACGTTTAAATACTTAATTTGAAGCATTTTTCGCGTTTCTTTCATGTGCTGCGCACTTTGCTGGGCTGAGGAAAAGTATACAACATTTTTTCGAAATTAATATTGCCAAGAGAGCTTTGAAGTTGGTGAGATTAAGTTTGTACATAGAAAATTCTATTTGTACATTTGTAAAAAGTATATCACTCTGGTCAGTCGCGTTATTTTTTCCCTTGGAACTTAGTCTTGTTAGTCTCGCATTTCCTCGTAGTTCTTCACTTCATCCTCTCGTAAAATTAACAATTAAAGCTGATCTATTGAAATATGAATATAATTTAAAACTGTAGTCACATGTATAACTGCACAAAAAAATAATGTTATTTAATTTTTTTGCGTTTCGTATTGTCTGCCTAAAAATTAAATTAAAATCATACGGCTATAATTTAAGGAATAATTGTTTAAGCCATATGCTTTTTAATTTTCAGACACAAGGAAATTTCCCCCATTTATCATAAACGCGAAAATTAAATTATAGAAGTACAAGCGTACGTCAAATATTGAATAATTAGGGTCAATTAAAGCGCGTGTTATGCTATCATCAAGTGCGATTTAACCCGGGCCATAAAATTTCATGAAATAACAAGATAATCAAAAACCAAGCGAGAGATGAGCTCTCTGGCGAGGAAGAATAATACACATAGCAAAACACAGCGTGCGGCGCGTCAGGCCGAGATTTCGGAATACGAATATAAACCGCTTATAAAAGTATATATGAAGAGTGAGCGAGAGAAAGAGAGGGATATAAAAGAGCCGTTTAATTAAACGTTTTGCAGACAGTTGCGAGCCGTCGAAGTTGGTATTTTTTATGCACACACGCACAAACTTGCGTGAAAATAAATTAACGACTTCATTTTTCGACTGATGATACACATAATACTTCATGAAATTGTACCCGGAAAACAATGATGAATACGTAAACAAGTATAAAAACACGCCGACTTACCTTATCGTATATATGAGATTCTATACCGTCGCGTACTGCGCCGAATATCATTCTGATGAAACAAACTATATCTAATTAGCGAACGTGTATACGCTCTTAGTTCAGGGCGAGTTGCGAGCTCCGCGCAACGAGATGTGTATATTCGCCCACAGCGTACGGCGCAGTTGCTAATTAAAAGCACACAGGTACACGCAACACGTATACAAACGTTGCATGGGGCGCGCGCAAGAAAGATTCCCAAGTGCGACGCAGCAAAGTTCAATGTTCCATTGGGCTCGCACCCGCTGCTACTGCTGCTAATCGATAGAAAAGCAACTTCATCTCTCTTGGGCGTGTGCGAGAGAGAGAGAGAGAGAGAGAGAACGAGAAAGGGTGACTCGCACATTTCTAAAATAACTTACGGGGCCAAAGTGAAATCGAACGAGGCAGAGGCTCGTCGTTTTTTTCCTTTTTTTTTCCTTTTTGCTACCACTGGTGTGCTCAATTCTCCATCTATATATGTATTATGCATCACTGCACTGCGAAGCGGCGGAGGGTGTGCAAATGAAATTTTTTGATGGCTATAGAGGTGCCGAATTACCCTTAAACTAACTCTGCATGCGCGCAGCCAGCACACACACACACACACACACACACACACACACACACACACACACACATACATATATTCTATAGAGATGGCCCGATGTTGCCTGAAAAAAACGAGAGATTGAAGCGTGCCAGTTCACTTTTCGTCGATTCAGCTCTCAAATCCTTTTTTAACACGCGAAGGCAAAAGCCGAGCCAAGCCGAGTCGAGAGAGAGGGAGAGAGAGATAGGGACCGAACATTTTCCAGATGGTTTTCATCGGCCTAACGTATTTACTTCGGTGTAATTGATCGATGATAAAGTTCGGTCGTTACTTGCGGAATTTATCGGTTACTTTACATATGCTCGCTTTATTAAAGAAGCTAATTAGACACCCCCAACATTCCTTGCGTGCAATTTACTGCCAAATTTTGCTTATTTTTCTTCGTAGACGACGCGCTCGACATTATATAGACCCTTGATCTCATCACGGGCGATATTTTTTACAACAAATAGCGCAATATAGCCTCTCAAAATTGCCAAGTCGGTCCGAACTTTCCAATCCGCACACGATCGCTAGGGTGTGTAAACTCATTTTTGTAAACGTTTTCTTCCTGGAAAAAATCGATTTAATAGCGCTTTCATCCCGAGCTTTAGCAGCGCGCGCGATATAAGGGAAAGTTTTCTTGGGTACGCTCGAGAGGGTGTGAGAGAGAAAGAGAGAGGAGGAGAGGGAGAGCACATTAGCCGTTATACGTTCTCGTGCCATACACAGCGGCCGCGCGCGCACACTTGGGTTTACAAGGCAAAGACATGCGCGAGCTTGGCTCGAGTTTAGTACGGCGTATGCACCTGTATATAGGATACGTGGTCGGACGCAAAATGCTTTTCTTGACTATGTTGTTGTGGCAAGGGCACGTGTGTGTTTAATATAAGCTATAGAATTTCTGCAAAACTCGCGATAATCCTGCCGCGTATACGGGATGCACGGCATCAGCAGCTCGATCATCGTGCTCCGCGCACGCGACCCTCGGCTCTCCGAGCCAAGCACGTATATACACTGATTTTTCGTCCAAAATCGACGCAGAGATGGGCGCACTGGACGATACGCGTACACTCGGTTTACTCTATTTAATCCTTTGGAACGAGGCTTTGGCTCTTGTCCTGTTACGTTACGCCTCCGTGTACGTACTATATTATTGTGTCAGCGTTTTGTGCGAAATAGGTCAGCTGTAGCGGCACGGCTGGTGGGGATATTGTCCGGTCTTGAAAATTTGAATAAAAATATTTTTTCTAGAATTGTTTGAAGTAAATCAAATTTATCATTGCGTTTTCACAATTCAATTTAAAACATTATTTTGAAAAATTTGTAAAAGCTACCAGTAGATGTCACGTTTGATTCGCGTATTCAAAGTAACTTTCAAAGAGATACAAAGCGAAGCTATTACTCAAACTTACTACTGACCAGAAAGTCGGTAACGTGTTCGTTTGATTGGGTGTGTCTCTCGTTAACGCGCTCGAGAAATCTCAAGGCCGCAAATCGGCGCCGGACTTAAGCAGTTGGCAAATTTTAAACGTCAGATTATTTTACGAGTAACGTCCCGATGTGACTTGTAGAAGTTGGAATCAGGCGTATACTGGACCCCCCTCCCGCGCCCGTATTTATGAACATAACGTAAGCTACTTTGCATATACATTAACTCCGAGAGTTGTGCGGCCGCAGCGGTAATAATGCTCGGGAAATGGCGAATCTCCCCGCCTCCCCCCTCCCTCCGTTCCTTCGTTACCACTGTGCCTTGTATATGCGTGGAGCAGTGGATAGCGCAAGCTCGAGTTCATTATTATTATTTGCTTTTAATCCTAATGCAGTTGTTATTTTTCCGAAATCAAAAATGGCCGAGTTAAAAAATAAAATTTGCGAATTTCGCAATAGTAAATACATAAAGTAATCTATGAATTAAACATTTTTGAAAGCTAAGCTTTTAAAAATTACTTTTTCGCTTGCATCATTCATAAAATGAAAACAACTTCGAAGAGAGCGCCGTGCACCTTCTGCTACAAACTTTGCGCCTGCAGAAAATCTTCAACCAACGCGCGCCCTCCGAGAAGTATGGTTTATACTTAATTTCGACTCACCAGCGTACATCTCGTTTATCAAATTAAAAGCGGCAGAAAATTTAGATCACGAATTTATTTATACAAGAAAATAGGCATTAGCGAGCGAGCGAGCGCCTGGCCAAATTGAAGCATCATGTGGTCTAAGCGCTGCGCAGCTGCTTCAAACTCGGTTCCGAAGTAATAGTTGAGAAAAAAAGAGCCGTATATGAATGTTATGAGCCTGCCACATTCAACACATGCCTTTTCGGAACTGCTCATTCGATTCTTCGCCGCTGTTCACGATTATACGTGCGTGCACACGTACGCGGCAGTGTATGTGTGTTAGTATATCGCGAAGCTTTACGAGGAGTACGGGGGCTCCATATTATATGCACGCTTTTGCTGCTCGCGTGCGGACTCTTTTAGGTGTCATTTTTACGAGCACTCGGAGCAACTTGAACTTGCTCTTTTTTATCCCCCCGCCGCGTTATGTGCAGGAGCTCTCCCAAAGATCTTGCATAACGCGTCCACCGAGCATTTCTTTTTACCTAATCTTTTGCCTATTACGGGTCGAGGTAACTGCCCCTGGGAGAATAAAATTCTCTGAAAATTTCATATCGTGCATTAGTCCGAGAAGTTGGGAAACATATTTTGTTACTCTATTGTTTGTATACACTCGAATTACGAATACAATTTACGTAATGATAAAAATTGTTAAGGTAAAAGCTCGAGTAAACTTAGGTTAAGCCTCCATGTAAGATGACGCGATTGCGACTCATCTGAAAAAATTGAGTAGGAAAAAAATGTCACGAAAGGTTACGAGAGACTGTAATTAGCCTTAAGTCCTTCTTTTTTTTGCATAAACGCCAATGCAAAGGTCATACAGGAATTTCATTAAATATGGATCAATAATCTCAGAAATATTTTATTAAAAAATATCTCAACAAACATGTATCGTACCCATCGAATTTTTAAAATCCGGTGATGGGTAAATCTACAGATTCCGCCTTCATTGCCACGAACGTAATATATAATACACACGAGCGAAACAATAAGCATTGCTACAGCTGATTCCCAAGGAATCATTAGCGTGCGCCGAGTCGCCTTATATATAGCTCGATCATCGTATAATACAGGGAAAAGACGAACGTTGGTCTTGGAGCGCGTCAAGGGCGGCGCGCGTTAACGTAACGAGCTTCTTTGGGCGTCGTCGTCGTCGTCGACGACAATGGCATATGCTAGTGACGATGGCGTGTGCGGCGCGCAGTTCGTCAGTACCAATCGTCGAGTTTCTCGCGCGCCCGCCGCACAGCAAAATTGTCTCTCGCTCAACCCGAAGATTATCCTCACGGCCCGTGTGCCACAGCTTCCCGCTTTATTCCTTTGTCTTTTTCTTCTCCATCTTCTTCTTCTTCTTCTTCTTCTTCTTCTACTTTCTCATCTGTCTTTCGTTCTATCCGCACACTACCTAGGTATACGATACGAAAAGCTATACCTTCGTATACGTAATTTTGCGAGTGCAGCTCTAATGCAATTCTGTGCGCTAATACGTGTGTTTCATTATATTTACTAGCGAGCCCTGCCTTGGCGCAAAAAAAAGCAACGAAAAAGAGTAAAAAATGAGCCCAGAAGAAAGGGAAAAAGGCCAACGTAGAAATCTCTCGCAAGTAGTGGGTTAGCCTTGACTCGAGATAACGAGCATTCTAGATGAGAGCAAACAAGATGCGGCGGCAGGGCCACTCCCCGGCAGTAGCAGCAGCGGCAGCAAGCTCGGGTCAGCTCGCCTACTGTAATGGACTTATATAGCTACGTGCTCGAGCCAGGGAATACGATTTCTTTTGCGTTGGCTCGCTGCGTTCGCTCGAGCTATATACGTTTACGAGTGCGAGTGAGACAAAGAGCTGCATAAAACGCCAAGAAACTGCAGTCCTTGTCCCGGGCTCTATATAAGGCGTATAATACGGTACAGTAGTAGTGGTAGTTCACCGAGTAATCGAATCAGCCACGCGCATAGCCCAGCGTAAGTTCGACTTGTCTATTCTTTGAGCCACGCGCCCGCGTTTCCTTATATAGCCTTTACGACGAGTGTAGAGGCGCCCGCTTGAAGCTATATCAGCCCATCCTCCTCGTACCCGCCACCCCCCGAAGCTATTTGCCGCTTAATTGAAAGGACCTTGCCGTAATATATATATGTGACTCGGCTATATAAGATCGGAGCATTCTGCTTAACCATTTTTCCCATTCTAATTTGCGAGTTTACGCTGCTGCTGCCGCCGCTGCAAAACTTTAGATCCATAATACCGAACGCGCCGCCCTTCTTCTTCTTCTTCTTCGCGTATATACTTTCGCCGCTGCGCTCGAAGTTACGAAGCGACCGTTATCCATTGCTACTGCCAGCTTAGATATACGGTTACATCCAGAATTTACACTATCCACCGAGGTACGTTTACTTTATGAAAATTTCATTGCATCGAGAGTTGCGCACGAAAAACCATTACTTTCTTGTACGGCAAAAAACATCGCGAGGCGCAGGTAAATTAAATTTTTACGCACGTTGAACGTAACGACGATAATGATGGTATTTTTTTTTGTCTCGTTCAAAAAAGAGAGAGAAAATAACTAAGCCAGACCAATGAAATATTATAATGATAATAAGAGCAACGAAGTGTAATATGCGAGAGGGCGAACGAGAGAGGTGGAAATCTTCCGCGCGGTATAACTGTCCTGCCTAGCGAAGGTTCTGGTCTGGGCGCGCAACGGCGCTACATAGCTTATTTTGCTCGCAGCTTACTTATATTCTCTCTCTCTCTCTCTCTCTCTCTCGCTTGCGTTTTCTTTTCTCTACCTTTTTTTTACCTCCTCCCTTACGTACCACGTTATATATACTATTTTTCTTTTCTTGCCTCTATTCCAATGAGTTAAAAAATGAAGCTGCAGATAAGAGCCAAGGCCTTAGCATTTTTAAGCGGTCGAGTTGAGCCGGGGAGCAGCGCAGTTAGCGCGATGTATACACCGTCAAAGGACGCTTGCGCGCGCGCGCGTTATGTATATTTCTTTAAGCGTGCATTGTCTCGTTTTCCACGCTGCGCCATTTTTCTCGACGAAAATTTATAGGCGTAAAGTGTAAATGAAAAAATTGTAAAACAAAAAGAAAGGATCGAGAGGAACAAAGCACAGACGCGCGCTAGCTTTCTTTTATGCTTTTCCAATGATTTTCGCGCAGTAATTTGTCAAAGAAATTATACATTGGCGAATCTTAATTAGAACACACCCCCGTACATACCTTTTTTTTTACTTGAGAACTTGTCAAAAGAAATGTACGCGCGACGCCTAACCCAGCAAAGAGCGCCGACGTTTTTTTCTTTATAAAGCAGAAGTTCTGCGATGCAGGAAGCCATGTGCTCGCAAATTTCGCACGATAAATGTACGAACGGGTCGTTTTTTTCAACGCACACAGCTTTGAAGAAATGTGCTTACAATACTGAAATAGTTTTATTTACCAAGACCACCGAGTCTCTCTCTTTCCCTTTTTTGAGCCTGCGAGTTCAAAGGGGCTGAATCTTTGAGAAATATCAAACATCTTAATTACCGTACGACTTAATTTAGATCTGAATAAAATTTATCTTGAAGTGGAATCCGCACTAACGTATGCAAAAAAAAGAGAAAATAAAGTAAACAAGTCTCGCTCGAATTTATGCGTTCGGTAAAAATAAACCAGTTTCGAGTGTCGGATACAAAAAAAAGTCAACAGGTTGACAACATGTCAATTTAATTAGCTATGTACGGATTCGCTCTTGTGCCTTTGGAGAGAGAAAAATCGTATATAATTCATCCTAGGGTAAAGCACGATCTTTCATACAGGTGCAATGAACGTACGTACAGAGAGTCATATAACACCCTCGCGGCTCAGCAGTGAAACGAAAGAAAAAAGAGAAGAAAAGGAAGAAGAAGAAAGTAGAAGTCACGCGAGAGTATACGTATAAGGTAGCTCTGTATATATAGTAAGCACGCGGCAGAGGCTTTCTTATCGGCTCAACAGTTAGGGTATAGTCTGTTGGGCGCTCGCGTGGCTAGCCTTGAAAGCTGGTAATTTCAGGTTTAGGGCTATACGAGAAATTGTTGCCAAACGAGAAAGATCGAAGGAATATTTTCAAACTTACAAATTGTCCGGGACTACTATACTGCACGTGAGAGCAGTATAATCCAGTCGAGGAGCTGCAGTGCACGGCTATCCCTTGTGCATAATGCAGACAACATTGGCGGATTAAAAGGGAGTGCAGAGCAGCTAGTCTTGGCCAAAAAAAAAGAAGGAAACTTCGGAGAGAAAATCGCCTCGAGATTGCGAGCGAACGTCTCTCTCGTAGAGCAACGAAAAGTTTTCACGTGACGTACGTCGGGTAAGACACGTTCGTGTATGCTCATGTGCTAGTATAGGTATAAGAATGTGGGTGTGCGTTGCTCGTAGAGATATATAGATTAACGAAGGAACGAGTCGCGCGCGAGAAAAAAAGCTGGAGTAACGCGCGCCGCGCCCCATACTGTACTATGGCTGGCGTGCCACACACTCTTATACGTACGTACATTATAGTCTACTAGAGGTGCTTATATTGAGAATTTTTCGCACGTATACTATACACGTTTTGACTCGCTCGGAACATCGACGCTGCTGCTGCTGCTGCTCCACACGACTCCGAGCGTACAGGAACGCGTGAGCTCGATAAAATTTCAACTCTCTCTCTCTCTCTTCTTTTTTTTTTCTTATACCAACGCGCCGAGCTGCATGCATGCATACGTAGTCGCGAGAACACGCATTGCAGTAAGCCTCCACCGGTGCACTAGTGAACGTAATACAATAAATTTGTCGTACTACACTACACTACCCGCTGACGCACGCGCGTAAATATACATTTGTAAATATGCGCGGCTGCATTTCGCCGGAGCCGTGAGTGAATGGTCGATGCGTCGTGGAGTCGTCGTCTCTCGAGTAAACAAGATTGCCAGCGCAGCTGCGGCGCGCGTAGTGGTGAATACCTAGGTATATACGTCAGCGATCCACGAGACGTTCGTACTAGTAGTAGTAGTAGCAGCAGTAGCTTTGGCGGTTGCAGCACATATTTGCTTCGAAGGTATGCGCATCGCGCCGGGGCCGGCCGCTTTGTGCATCCTGCACGACACACGGCTGCTGCTGCAGTCTCTCCCGAGGCACCGCATCCACCAGTAGCAGCGGATGTGCAAA
Source organism: Trichogramma pretiosum (assembly GCF_000599845.2). Taxonomy (NCBI): domain Eukaryota; kingdom Metazoa; phylum Arthropoda; class Insecta; order Hymenoptera; family Trichogrammatidae; genus Trichogramma; species Trichogramma pretiosum. The sequence goes on along the minus strand of NW_019641707.1, from coordinate 2,296,379 downwards.
GATTTGATTCGTGTAGCCGGGGTTATATAACGGCGCTGTTTGTAGTACGTAACGTTGGATATATTGACAGCAGCGGCGGCAGCGGTGAAGCTGAACAACGCCGGGCCAGTAGTTTCATTGAGTGCCCGCGCGAATACGGTGAGAGCTTGCGAGCTTGCGAGCTCCTGCGTGTGCTTGCGAGAGCATGTAAGCGTAAACACTCGAAGCGAATGGAATTCTGATACATCCAAGGGATCGCAGCAAGCTAGACGCTGTCACGGGTGTATATAAGATTCGCATCGAGTTGCGAATTTAATTGCGCATCGATCGACGCGTGGGAAGGGGAGCATTGTGTGCGCGAAATTTTCGATTTATCATTTCGTCCCTCTTCGTACGCAACTACTGCGCTCTCGGAAGATATATTTATACGGAATTCTTTCTCCGATTCACATACGCTCTATATCCCGGGACTTTATATATTTTTTTATCGCTAAAAATTTATCGTTATTAGCCGGTGCGAAATAAAAGCGCAGAAACGGCCGCCTTGGGGTCTCTCGCTCGCGATCAAACATTCTTCTCGCTCGAGCTCGGCATGAGCCGGCCGCGTACCCATAAACTCGCGCCACACACGCCCGCGCGATATATAGATTTATTATCGCGGCGCGCGTCGATGCTCGCGCGTACAGAGCTGAACTCGGAAGCCTTATATAATACGCCGTCAACGTCGAGCGTCGTCAAAATGGCAATTCTCAAAGAAACCAACGCCTCACCGATGCGCAGCTCGCTCTATTTATATACGGCCGCCGCTCGCCACGCTCGCCACGGCGAGAAATGAATTTCGACGACTCGTATCTGGAGCCCGGTTCTATCTCTCCTTCTCTCTGCTGTGAACGTGTATAGTGGTAGAGAGATATCAGCTCCGTGTGGCAGCGGTCGAGATGCATCAGAGCAGATGAGGCAGAAAAGCATGAGAATAAGAGAAGGGAGAGAGAGCGAGCGAGAAACAGTCTGACCAGGCGCGCGCGACGACAAAATAGTGCGGCCGATCGTGACCGGACTGCTCTAAGGGTCAGTCGCCTTTACCCGAGCTGCTGCTGCTGCTACTGTACGCGTATACCTATCCGGAATTCCTGCTGGGAGTATGAGTCCGAGGCTATACATCGGCTGCGACGGTTCTTACATAAATTTTCAGCTCCTTTTATATAGCCGGCCGGGAGCAGCAGCAGCGTGGTAGCAGCATGAGCAGCTAGCTAGCTCGGCTAGCCTAGGCTCGAGCTACGAGTAGCTAGAGCTCGCGAGAACGGCAAGAACATTATGTCCCGAACGTGCGCCCAGGGACAAAAGGGATTGGCCCCACAAGGAAAGGCTTTTCGTCATTTCGAGCCTAATTTTCGGATATCGCGAGCACCAACACGCATACACGTAGACACACACACACATACACACCCACCCACACATACACCTTTAATGCCTTAATATAACCGGCGATTTGGCTTAACGCGCCCAGCGGCGGGCAACGGCAGCAGGGCTCTTTGTGCCGGCAAATGAATCATCTTACTCGGCGTTTTTACTCCCTTTTTTTTGTTATATATAATAAGAGGATCGATAGCCCGGAAGGATTATAATATAATGCGATCCGTGCGCTCGAGAGTTTGACAAATAGTATAAGCGAAAGCTGCCTGGATTAGGACGATGGATTTTCTACGCGCAGGTATGAGCTGCTGCGACTTCTTCTTCCTGGCGGCGTCTTGCCTTACCTGCAGGGACTCTCGCTGGCATAAATAATACATGAAATTCATGTTTCTCTCAGACCATCGCGAGAAGTAGTAGTAGTAGAGTAGTAGTCGACTCTCCTCGCTGCTGTCGGTGTAAAAATAAATTAAATCGAACGTCAGACATGATAACCTTATCAACACTGCATAACTTCCGTAATAACGTAAGAGATTATAGGTAAACGTATCTTCGAGTTGAAAGTGCAGTACGCGCGCCGCAGTACGAGTGTATTTATATACACACACGTGCATTATTCGAAACTCTCAACAACGAACAATTTGCAACATGCAACGAGCAAATCGATCACCAGCTAGAGTCTTATATATGAAACCGCGAGTTCAATGCACTCGTTTCGACTCTGTAATCAAACAAAACACTCTCTAGGTGCCGATAGAAATTGTTACGACAACCAAAACCGTAAAGATTGACATTTGTCTTAACGTATTTCCGAGAGAGCGAGAGAGAGAGAGACAACAATGAGGACTTACGAGTCTGAAGCGCAAAAAAAGAAGGAAAAAATAACAATTAAAACGAAACTGGCCTTGCCAAGTGTATATACGGCGCGCAATTAGGTCGCTGGGGAAAAATAAATTGAGGCGAGGGTGAGAGAGAGAGACTAGCTTCACTCGCTCACAGACACAAATGTACAGAGTTAGCACCAACACTTTCACCGCGCGCGCGAGTAATCCATAGTGTATTTAAATTCACGCGCCCTCGAGTGCATAGCTTTTGGCCCTAGCTAGCTAAAAGTGCCTAGAGAGATTGCATTTGTTTTCTAACGCGCATTGAAAATCGTGGCGTGGCGTGGCCGTTATATATAGAAATTGGATTGGCTCACCCGGAACACGCGTGCTTTCGGAAGAGCAGAGAATATAGATTTAGGTTCCGCGCGCCCCATCGATATCGGTTATATCGAGCGGATTAAAGAAAAAAAATTGTAATACTTCAAATATCGTATTTATCAAGCAGCCGTCAGGTGATTGGGCTCTAAAAAGTCGTTCATCCGAGTGCGCATTCGGTTGCGTTTGAAAAAAAACTCGAGACTTTTTATTATCCACCGCGTTGAATTTGTATTTTCCAAAAGGTTCGCTGAAAGGGCCGGGTGTAGGAAAAAAAAAACTTCCATACACGAATTAACGACTTTACTTTCGTAGTGAGAGTTTTCAAAGAAATATAACGCTGGAGCGAAATGCTGCTGCGCAAGAAAGAGAGAGAGAGAGAGAGAGAGGAGGGCTCGTAGCAAAACTGATTTTACAAGTTCGCTCGAGAGTAAACGAAAAATTCTCATAAAGTTATTTTGCCCAATTTCATTACATCGCTTATATAAGCGCGCGAGCGCACTGGCTGCAAGCAACACCGCCACCAGCTCCAGAACAGCGAGAGCTTTAATACAAACCCATACTTGTCTTCCTTTTTTCCCTTTTTTTTCTCCTGTCCTCTATCTCTTTCTTTCCTCGTTCTCCGTGCACGAGTAGTTTGCGTCAAGCTGCGCGCCTCTCGTCACACGCGCGCGTTATATGTGTCGGCCTAGCCGTCGTACCACTGCTGCTGCTGCTGCTGCTGCTGCGCAGATAGTGTGTCGACACCGAAGCTATTGAACTTTGCAGCCCAGGCATAGTTGTAAAATTTTTCCACGCATATAACAGCCATCGTACCATAGGTAGTAGCAGTAGCAGCAGCTGGAGTTGCATAACTTCGATTCCGTTGAATTCTCTTCTGCCGTATATAGCGCTCCGCTCGCTCACGTCTATACAGGCTTATATAGCGTATATTCTAGATGTGCTGCTCTCTGCCTCTGACGTGTTCGAATGCATAATGGTTGGATTTCTCGCGTGAATTTTCAACATTTCTTAAAACTATCGAATTGCCGTAGAGTGTATGTGAGCGTCCGTGCGGTGACTAGTCGATCCAAATATTTTATCAATTTTTCGCATAGTTTTGTCTGCAACGTCGATTTATCCTTCGTCCGCTCGCTTGAGTTTTGTTTTCCGATATCGAGTTGTGCGTGGAAAATTTCTGCGAAGCTCTGACAGCGCTGCGTCTGCTCGTACGTATAGCACATACGAATACCTATGCCAATTAGAAAATTATGAGCAGCCAATAATTACACTCGATGGTTTTTGAAGTGAGACTTGCTCAGGTGCATTGGATATGAGGATTAACATATGAATAATAAGCAAGCGACACGTGCGTACGTTTTTTTCTCTCAACTTTCATTGAATTATCAATAATAGCTTATGCTTTCTAATTCATAGGAAAATATTGTAAAGATTAATATTCTAAAACTCACTGTGTATCTATTGTAATGAAATAATAATCAAAGCAGTAGTATTTGATTATGGGCTTTATGATTTTGTCGACAGATGGAGTATTATGAATCCGCAAGTGGTAAAAAAAATGTCGGATTAGTATAAATAAATTTAAAGCGTACAAATGAAACATAAACCTCTTACAATTATTTTCTCTAACGGCTGGACCCTAGCAGTAATGCACTATTTTCTTATTTGCTTGACGCACCAATTAAAGTACCTGTGCGAGCACACGAAGCTGTCGAAAAGAAGGTATTCGCGCGAGCAGCGATATCTCAACGATCGCTCGAAACTCTCCTTTGCACTATGTACAGAGACTTGCGTACGCTATATATGTAGGTATTATTATTAACGACAGTTCGATTTTCCATCCATGCGAGGTCTCTTGCACACAGCGCACGTGTATGCGCATCGCATTGACTACTAGAACCTGGCTCGCATATATATATACCAACCCGTGCGCTCTCGAGTGCAGTATAATACGTTATCGGCGCGTAAAAGGAAAAAAAATAATAAAAAATAAAAAAATATGTACACGCAGCTGCGTGCGTGCGTACACATTATCTTCATATAATATAGAGCAGTATGGGCTCTTAGCGTGACACAGACGAACAACAACAACAGCAGCAACCACACTCAAACGTGTGTGGGCGCCCCTGGCCCGTGCAGATGTGATTGAGTACGAAACGATTTTGATGCGAGCAGCTCGCGCGAGGCAGAGCTATATAGGTACTTATGCTCGGAAATGTACGTGGGTGTATGTAAAACGTGTGCACGCGCAGTGGCATTGACGTAATCTAATCCAACTTTGCACACTGCTGCTACTGCTACTGCTGCTGCTGCTTCCACCGTGCCTAGTCTACACCAATGTGCAATGTGTGACGCGCTAGGAGGAAGAGAAAGGAGGGAAAGAGAGAGAGGAAGAAAACTAGCGCAACGCTCGCACGTGCGTTCGTTATTACCAGTAGTAGAGCTTGCTCACTCGTGCGACGGCAAACAAAGATAGGCGATAAGTTTTCCAGTCGTGCAGGGAAGAGAGAGGGAGTACGAAAGAGCGTTTGCCTCTTCGCGTCGAGTTTCGAGTGCTAGCTACTACATACATATATACGCGTGTGCTTTACACTGCTCACGTACTGCCTGCTGCTACTGCTGCACTATATATACTCGTACACCACCACGATAATTCGATAACTAATGACTGCGAAATCGTACATGCATATAGGCAGCAGCAGCAGCAGCAGCAGCATCGAGAGATAGAGACCGAACGCAGTCGGTTGAAAATATGACGCTGTACAAGGGCGAAAAATACAAGTAGACGCGAATTCGAATCGTATATATCATTAATTTCAATGTGAAATATTTTGATGCGCGTACGATTTGTATTCCCATTACAATTGTTCTTTGCACATGCCTGCTGCTGTTGCTGTTGCTGCACTGAACATGAGTGTCAGGCCGAACGAATATGCTAACCGAGCATTAATCTCAATATAACGCCGATACGCATCGACGACGATAACGATTTATACATTCGCGCGCGTGCTCGGTCATCGACATTTTCCATCGTCCAAATTTCATCGCGAGGCAGCAGATATCGTACTTTCGAATATTTTCCTGGAAAACCATTTCGACAGTTTTTCTATTATCTAACCCGGAATGCCGCACGCGATTCGAAAAATTGATAACTTTCGGTACGATAATTCTATTATCTAAACTACGATTCTCGATAGTATTTTTGCCGCACGAAAAATAAAATAAAATAAAATAAAATAAAATAAAATAAAATAAATAAATAGAGAAAAAACGAGAAGAAAATACTGGATGATCCGATCGTAGACTGTCACGCTGAAAAGTCCTGTCTTTTGTTTCGCGCGCGCATACCCACACGGTGACAAATTTTTTTTTATTCTCGCAAAGCGATAATTCCACAGAGCTCACGTTCCCTGGCTGGCAGCTACGCAGTAGTAAACCTCACGACTCCCTCCCCGAAGCGTATACACATACCGCGCATAGAACACAGAGCAATTCTTATTTTCCTTTTCATTTGACGAGAGGAAAAAAAATTACGGTCGAGTGTCGCATGCTCGTTAACGTCTCTCTCTTGGCATACTAAAAGCTCACCCCCGCGCACACGCGTGTACGTATATTAGAAACAATCGACGAGTCTCCCCCTCCTTCTGCGGCTCGACGCACCGAAATATACAGCGCCCGCCAAAGGGAGAGAAAAAAAGGTATGCGTGTAGTGAACATCGAAACACTGAGTCACCTGGTCTCGTACGCACGAGCGCGAGCTGCAGCTCGAGCTATACCCTGGCATCAAAAAGTGAGAGAGAGAGACCGAGAATGGTTAATTAAAAAACTCGCGAAGCCTACTATTGCTGTGCTCTTTTTTTGCGCCCCCCTTACTCGCATACGTGCCATCGTAAATACGATGCTGCTCTGCGCTTTCGGTCGTGCTAGAGCTTAGTATTTGTGTTCCCGTTTGACTTGTTTTTTTTTCTCCTCTTTTCTAGAACTCGTTGCGTTGTTTGGCTAATGACGCATGAGCCGGTGTACATGAACGTTCTAGCGATTAAATCATCTGGAACAATTTCCCTGGCAGGGGGTGAAATATTTTCTGTAAACACGGAAAGATCGATGCGCGAGTCGCATCGCGTATACACGTTAAATTAATTTTTACCTCTTGCGACACTATTATAGAACGCGTAATCGAGTCATTCGGCGGGGGGTGTGTGAGTGAATATTCATGAAAGTTCATAAAAGTATGTGTATTGTATACACACAGACTCACGAGGACCGAGCGTACAAGGACAGACGGTCGAGAGCTATACGTTATGATGAGGGTGATAAAAAATGAAAGGCGCCACGAGTAGAGTCGCTCGGGCAGGGTTAAGGGCTCGCTGTGTGCCGTGCGCTGCCGCGCGTGTGCCGTGCTTAACGAACTATACTGGTATACAGTTCAAGGAAATCGCATCCAGCGATCGCGAGGATAAAAATCATCATTTTTCACGTGGTTAATGAATCTCGGAGCGTACACACGTATGCTCGAGCCGCCAGCCGTGTATTAATCGTACGTTTATTAAAATGCATACGCGATAAGCAGACGTGTAGACACACACATACACGCGTGATCGTAGCTAACAAGAGGAAGCTTCCGCGTGTGCGTGCATGCCGACATAAATTTTGCGGCATTTCAGCGCAACGATCGGGAATGAAAACCATATCGAAAGCATCGACTTTAACGAGCTTCTTGTTTTTTCTTACCTCTAGCTTTGGCTCTTTCTCGTCGACGCTATAGTATGTGAGTGTGTGTGTACTCTCGAAAGTCCTCGCGTTTGTGCGCCTCCTGACGTTTATTGCTTTTCGCGAGCAGCAGCAGCAGGGGCACGCGCGTGAGCGCTATCGTCACGACGAAACGCTACGCGGATTTACGAGTGCGATCGCGCCGCGCGATTTTATTAACTCGAGCTGCATGATATATATATACGTATAGTCTCGCGGAACTTAAGTGATTACTTTTCTCTCGCTCGCGCACTCGGCTATCTCTATCTACTTCTCGGAGACACTCTATTCCCCATTAATAAAACAATGTATGTACTCGCGAGTATATTATTACAATAAACGCGAGCGTGTAAAACGCGCAATATTATAACGAGTACATCTTACTCTTACTACGACAAGACATAACGTTACACATAATCGACTTGGCTTATAGAGCTAGAGGCCGCCGTCGTAAGCAGCTCCTGGAATGCTATTTATGGGACACGACAGTAGCAGTTGCAGCTGCGTGCAGTTCATGCCTGGAGCTCGCGTATAAGTGGAACAAGCGTATATTCGGTCGGACGTACGTATACGGATATATAGCGTTGGATGCGGAGCGCGACTATATCACTGCTAATTTTCGCCACCCTCGTACACACAGACACAATTGAAATCCCTTACAAACTGCAAATAGAGCAGCAGCTCTCGCTCGAGAAGTGAATTAATTTTCTGAACGCATGCATATATTATTACTTCGCGAGAGCAAGACTAATACCGTGCCGCCCCGAAAGGTAAAGCTAAAAAAAAATATATTAATTACGCCTGAAAAATGACGCACTACTTTATCCAAGTCATTAGCAAGTTGCGCGTGGAGTATAAAATTAGCATTGTTACGCAAACAAACTTGCTCGAGTTTCTCTGCTGCTGCTGCCGCGCATAGTTTTCTCATATTCCCTGGGCAAATTTTTCACTAATCACTGCCGTTTAAAGTATTATATTATTTGAGAGATAGAGCAAGACACACAACAACAACGAAGCACACTCGACAACGCACGCGAACAAAAATATTCTGTCATTACTAGTTGTGCGCTAGTTTCTCGCTGAAAGACGAGATGATAAACGTTTTATAATGAATTGAGCTTGTTTCGCACGGCGCGTGCATGCATGCAGGCGACGCGTTAAAAAGTTTCAATATACCGATGTAGCATCCACGACGGGAGTTTTTACGCACTTTGTTGTAAGTTTTATTACGTGTAAAAGCTGCGCGGCGCAGGTCACGAGACTTGCGGCCGCAGCAGCTACCGCGCGCATCATGGCGGCGGCCGGTTGTACCTTATATACCGTGCGCGCGCTGAATGAAATTTGTAACGGAAGTAATTAAGCGCAACACACGGGCGCGCTGCACAAAATACTGCGCGCACCAAGTTATACTGCCCTCCGACTCGACTCATTCATGTCCGCGGCGCACTAGCTAGCTAGTGTTCAGTAACTACTATACAACAGCTGCAGCTGTACACCGGCTCTATCTCTATACATGTATACGCGCGACCTACGAGTGTTTAAATTTTTTATGTTATACAACGTACTCGCGAGAGAGTCTCACTGGAAAGTTCCCACAGCAGCAATGACGCGCGTGATTTATTTACGTTAACGAGCGGAGTGCGCGCGCGCGAGCTTTGCGGCAGGCTGCACACAAAATGGAAATATAGCATATAGAGAGAGAGAGAGATAGGTCGAGCTTTGACGATAATTCAGCGTAAATATTGCAAATGAACAGCGTCTTTTGCGTTGAAATCCAAATGCACATATATTCAGTTGGAGCTTGACTGTCTTTCTCTCTGTCGGAGTGCGACCATGCGAGATAATACGCAGCACGAGTATATAGTGCACGGCCAGTGAGAGAACCCTAACAATATCTGGTTGAAACTAGCTTTCGAGTTACATACACAGAAGCGAGCGGTGCACGGAGTCAGCCACATCCCTTCCGTATCAAACTCGTAGCGTACACAAAATATATATAAATACGTGCTGTGTATACATGTATATATGGGTAGCTTGTGAGTTAGAGGCAATTCGGCCGCAGTGGATATATAGAAAGAGAGAGAGAGAGAGAGAGAGAGAGAGTAAGTCGAGGCGCACCACCGTTGCCGTCTCAGCAATGGTCAGTTGCAGAGGTGAGCGTGTGCGGCTAATGCAATATCCGATCGGGCTAGCCAAGATCTCGAGCGTTGATTAACGCGAGTAACCCCGGCTCGCCGCTGCCGCTGTTGCTGTTGCTGCACCTGGCGCAGCTAGGAGAAGCTTTCGTGTATACACGTATTTTGTTTTGAAACTTCACGGAAAAGACAGAGAGACATAGAGGTAGACACACGAAGTGAGAGAGAGAGAAGGTCTTCGTGAGTGTGCAAAATTTTACAAGAGACGCTCGAAGCTTATCCAAGCGACGAGGAATGCATGAAAATGCTCAAATCTTAGTAATTAAATATAGTCGAGAAAATTTATCTTCAAACAAGTTTAAAGAGATATCAAATGATATGAGTAATGCGGTTTATTGTGAATCAATTTTATAATGCGAATAAATATATTATACAGATAAAATTGTGAATATCGTTTGAACGACATCTATAAATGAAGCAAGTTGGAAAACTATTCATTTTCATCAAGATGTTAATTAAAAATATCAGGAAAAATAGTTAATTAGTTTTACAAAATCAGCCAACAAATTTTCAATCTGAAGCGCAATAAAAATTTTTCTGCAATGAGTGTTTTATTTCTTTAATTTTAATTAAAAATTAAAAATTATTAACTGTGCTATGAAAATTACTGTAGTTTAAATTGTCTGCTACCGATACCGCAGTGCCGCGCTTTCTCAAGTTCATTCTCGTAAAAAAAATTTAGTTTTATGCCAGACGCTGGCATTTTTGGCGGGTTTTCGGCGGTCTTTCCGTAAGACTACGTGTTAATGGTGACTCCAAAGCTCCTTTGCCCCCCCCTCTCTCTCGCTTAGAGCGAATAGTAAAATTGATTTTATGTTTGTAGCAAGTACATTGTTATTTTCACCTGAGGTTGAAAAGATTGCAGGCAAACCTTAAATTTTCAATTTCTTAAATTGTTCAATTTACTAACATATGACGTACATGCCAAAATTCGTTTACTCGCAAGTAGCAAATGTGATAACTATGTATAAAACAAGAGGATCTGATAATCAAATTTGTTAGTTGTTCATTTTCGCCTTTAAGTCAACAGCTTGAATGTACCTAAAAGTGTCTCGAACATCGCATCGTTTCGAGGAGCATACCAGCACAAAGAGTGAAATAAACGAGCTGACCAGCAAAAAAACACCGATGCTCGATGCCTGCGTTATTGCACATAAAACAACTCGGACTGTAGTATGGCATGGCACTGCACAGCGTATATACATATACGTTATAATATATAGTAGATAGTAGACTCGAGTTCGCACGGTAGCAAAATGCATTTAACTATTACGACGAGCTCTCGCGCGCACGCCGAAAGTGAAAGAGTATAAGGCAGGCGCTCGCGCTGGCGGCGGCGTCGGCCGTGCGAGCTGCTGCGTGTGTGAGCTTTTTCGGAGTCAACCTCCCTTTGTAGTCTCAGTGAAACTCGAATGCGCGCGCGTGCCCATTAGTCTTTCATTTGCATACTCGTTATAACCCTGAACAAATTTTCCACTGGCACTTTTTCTCTCTCTCTCTCTCTCTCTCTCTCTCTCTCTCTCGCTCGTCCGAGCTCTTTTTATTCTGCTCTCTCGACGTTTTCTCAGACGCGTCTTACGGCGAACTAGCGGCTTGTTAAGGAAAATCTTCGACCTAAAAGGAAAAGTGTCGGTTGAAGCAAGAAGTAAAAGAAGAAGCAGAAGAAGAAGCGGCCCTGAAGCGGAGAGATGTATATAAAATGGACGCATTCGGTGCGTTTCGCTAATTATTCAGCATGCATAAAGCGACTTATTATACGCGCCAGTGGCTTCTCAGCTTTGCACGCGGAGGCTTAGTAAAATTTACCTCGATAATTCGCCGCTTCGAGCTGTAGGAAAAACAAGTCTCAGTACAGTTTTCTCCCCGGCGATATATACTTACGTGCGCACAAAAAGCAACGTAATTACTTTCTATAGCACGCGTATCGCGAATTATAAACGCAGCGATGAATTTGAATTAAAAACATCGCGTGGAAAATTTTCAAAATCGCGTCTATGGTTACGCGGGGCGGCGGCAGATCGGAGAAAATTGAGACATCGTTCAAAGTTGCTTATCAGTTGGAATCTGTTGGTGGAGCTGCTGCTTTTGAGCAACTTCATCAAATCTCCTCGTCAAAAGCTCCAAGACATAAGGAGCCGAGCGTATAGCGCATATAACGCTTCTAGCCTTGCTTCATTACTTTGGGCGCGGAAATAACGTCCCTTGTATAAACTCCTTATCCTGGTACGTGTAAGATAGTCAACCAAACACACGTATATACACAGACCGAGACACACATACACGCAAGGCAGCAAGTTCATCGCCGAAGAGCAGCTTAATCTTAATGTATCCGACTCCCGCTGCGAATTGCCATCGGTGCGCCAGGGCAGAGCGCAGCGCATCTAGCTCGGCGTGCGATTCCGCAAACGCGTCGACGCGTTGCACACACCGATAGACATCGTACGGACCGAATAGTGTACTTTATCACGCGCGCAACCACCACCTGTGCATACCACCGCTGTACGTGTATGTATAAAATCGGAGGTGTGTTGCAGTCTAAGCAATAGAAGCAGCAGCAGCAGCAGCAGCAGAGCCAGAGGAGGTCAAACGAACATCGCGCAGCAGTGGCACTAGCAGCTGCTGCTGCTATCGTCGTTACTATCAGGCACTGCGCCGCACACAACACGCCCGTGTATAAGCAACAAATGAGCATTAGAAGCATTAGGACAAGAAGCCGAGGGAGATTTCGCTTACGCTGCGTGCGTGCCAGTGTATTCCTGCCAATAAAAGCACCTTCCCTCTCTCTCTCTTATATACTCGCTCTTTCTCTTATTATAATGAAGATTCATGATACGCGACAGTATGTACATAAAACGCAAGCGTGGCACGCACACTTACGCAGCTTGCGCTGCAAGCTCGAATTAATAATTTACACCGCACGTGTACACATAAACTCCCGCGTGCTTTATTTTTCATTAACCGGTCGAAATATACATAACAATTTCATCTCGAGCGATTATCCATGCTTAATTATTTCCTTACGCGCGCTCGTGGCGGCAGAGGCTATTTTCCAATTAAATGTCACGCGCGCGCGCGCTTAATTTTATAAAACTTCCGCGGGCTTGGGCGCAAACGCTGTAGGTAGGTAGTGTACACACAGCCTCCTTTGTAATAAACGCAAACAAAGGCCTACACTACACGCGCAGGGCTGTTATATACACACACAGGCACATAAAGCGTATATATCTATGAATTTTCCGAGTAACGTACAGCGGCACACGCTGCCGTGTTTAACTTAACCTTCAAAGAAGCCGGGGTGCAAGCACGAACGTATATTTATACTTCATAAACAAGTTGATAAAGATTACAATAAATACACGCAAAAGCGAATTATTCTCGTATTCCCTTTGAGAAAACGACGATAATTAACGCAACTCCGCTTCGCTCTTTCTTCCTATTCTTTGGGCAAACGAGCACGGGGCGCGCGAGTGGCGTGTTTACCTCGAAACACGACGATGATAATAATAATAATGAACTCGGGCCCGTCCCTTTTCTACCTGCAACGAGTTTCGCAAGTTTTCGTTTTATATAACCACGCACGTTACAATCCGTGAAAAATAAATCCACTGAGTTGATTTTTTACTAGAGAATATCATCATTACGTCCGTATGTAAGCAGATCGACTGGAAAACCATGAATTAATTTAGGACAAATAGAGCCAGTAATTACTGCGAATATTCACATAATTCAAGTCCCGAATTTGCCTACGTTAGTTGATACAAGGAGGTAGAGAGAAAGAGAGAGAAACGATGCATAGAGCATCGAAAGCGATCAACAGCCACAAGTGCCGCTAAATAATTGAACCTTCGACTAGAGAGTCGCAGAGAGAGCGACTATACGGTATAAAGCCTCGAAAAGCCCTAATTGTTCATTGATAAGTCAATAAGAGCTGAACTTGGTGAAACTCATTTAGGCGAATATATCATATGTTGGAACTGCGTCGGTGACTTTCCGTGCGCCTCTGCCTCTCTCTCTCTCTCCAGCTTTCGGAATACTGTTTTGCGGGGGTCCATAAACTATGTCAGTGAACTTTGACCAATAAAGCTTCGGCCGAATAAACACCGAAGCGACGCTCGAAACGCTTCAACTGTACACAAATACGCATTATAGTACGATGAATTTTAATTCGATCCTTTTTCTTTATTCTGTTGCAGAAATCGAGTACCAACGTCTGGGGCGATTGGATGGGTGTGATGCACGGCGACGAGATCGAGTACGTCTTCGGACATCCGCTCAACACGAGCGTCGAGTACACCGAACGCGAGCGAGATCTGGCCAACAGGATGATCATGATATACTCGAATTTCGCGAGGCACGGGTAAGTGCTGTACACACACACACACACACGCGCGCGCGCGCGCAAATGCGGAAAATCGTATGCTCTTTATGTGTAAAAAAATGGAAGCTCACGCAGAATACTACGGGTAACCCTTATTCAAACGAATACAATGGTGCTTTTTAGTCCACTGATGACCTACTTGTCGGTCAGAATCGAATCAAGTTCCAGAGAGCGCGATGAAATTTTGAGTATTTGCCAACCTAGAAAAATGTACTAGGAAAAGCATTTTTTCCTTTGTTAAATTTAACGTACACCTAATTCCCTTTTTTCTCTTCTTTTTTTTCATATATACCCAAACCCAACACTAGGCTTGAATAGACGCCATTCATTTCTCTCTTTCTTCCCTTATATACATTTTTCTATTTCGAGTCGCACAAGTAAACTCTCGACGCGGGACAATGCACAAAATTCTCTCGAGAAATTCAGGACATTTGTTTCTCTCTCTCGCTCTCTCCCTCCCTTTTGCGCTCACGCGCGCCGTTAAGCTATTGTTGTATTTTTCTCTCATACAACTTTTCAAACGGTCCGCGCTACGGCTCTAATCACGATTCAAATAAGATATTCAATTTAGCGCGGGCGCGGGGACAAGAAAATGAGTTAATGCATTCGAAAATTGAATAATTCAGATTTGTGCAAGCGCCAACCGTTTGTATAATATAATACATCTGCTGCTCGTGTTAAATAGTTAATCTACGGGGCTATGACATATAATGGACGAGCCATTAACTAATTTTTTCATGAATTAATAAGAAAGAATAAACAAGGAAAGGAGTTGAAGAGGCGAAAAGCTCCCGTACGTATGTTAAATTATTCTTTCATTATGTTGCCTCTAGGTACATACATTAATGTATTGACCTGCTGCTGCTACTGCTGCTGTTGCTGAACCGTTCGCGATCCTATAGGCGAGGAGCGAGTATGATTTGAGTTATTCGGAAAACTTGGGGGCGAGGAATGACGAGCGTTCGCGCACCACCGGCAGAGCTTTCAATTCAGACATATGTTTTATTCATTCGCAAAACCCCAACCTCAACTTTATATAAAGAGACAACATTTTTGGGTCCATGAAAATCTCGCGCACGAGTGACGTGTAGTAGTTGAACTTTGCTTCGTATAATGTACCTACTTTCAATTTTTCATCGTAAAAGTGCCGGGCGAAAAGAGAAAAAAGAATTGAAGAGTTTAAATAACGATTTAAACTTTGCGGCATTAAACTCGAACTTTATATATGTGTACATATACTGCGCGAGTGTATGTGTAAGTGTGTGCGACTCCGAGTTTATACGGAGCCCCCCCCCCCTGCGGTGTATAACACGTACCTATTACAAAATAACAGAGTGATCAAAAGTAAAGCTCGGAAATGTCGAGGCTAATGCCGATGTAAATGTCGATTTTACATATAAACGGCATGTATAGAGAGAACAATCAGTCGTGAAAACAGAAATATAACTCGATTTAATACCGTGCCCGAGCCCTCGCGCAGTCCCTCGTTCAATGTACTCTCTGCGGACGAACAAAAGAATTAATCTCACGCTCGATCGTCTTGGACTGCATACATATGCGTATACTGTATACGCGTACCCGCACGTACATGCATGTATATAGAAGCAAGTTGGCTTTTTGTACGTATGTAACGCTGCACACCCGCACTCATACATACATATATAGTAGATGAAACTTACAGAGAGAAAGAGAGAGCGAGAGAGCAATTTGCCTTGATATCGATCTGCGCTTATAGCGCTCACTGTGCGCCCCGCAGCACATACACAGCTCTAAAAGTAACTGAAAACGGCACACATTTGACCCCTCCTCACTCCCCCCCTTCTAGCTCGCAATTTCGCAGCCTCTTTTTTCTCCGAGAGTATGTAAAATTGTTGAGTACGAAAAAGAGCCCGTGTGCTCTCTGTGTGTGTAATATTGCGGAAAATCTGTAGCTTACAGCTTACGACGCGCTCGTTACGTCGGTCATATTATACGTTTATACGTACTGAGTAATTATGCCCTTTGCGCGCGCGAGTGTAAGAGAGCCTAAACGCCATTCGACTTTTTACACGTACTTAGGTTGCTTACAGGTCACTGGTATACATACAACGTGGTTTTAAATACATGCGCGAGATCTGTCATGTGTATAAACGTTTCGTTGCTCCCGACACTCGCGCATAATTATTACGCTTATGCTATAACGCGGTATCTATAAACGAATTTTGCGGAATTAAATCAGTTCATCGATTTCTCGCTCACGTACGTCACGATGAAAACTAGCTCTAAAGATGATTTTTTGAGTTATTTATAAACAGCTGGCTCGTCTCGTTTTGAATTGGATTTTCAGCAGCTCGACCACGATTTAGCGGCTATAAACTGCTATTTTAAAATTAATCGATTTCTGCCCATGGCTGGAGATTGGCCTTATATAGACGTAACAACGCTGCGATGTAGAACTCATTACACGAAAAATCACCGGCCGATATCGATTAAATCCGTAGATTATTAACGGGTTAATGTTCGGCCGATTAAGCGCCACCATTGGCCGCGTTTTATTATTTATTTTATGCCTGTAAGAGACACGGTCGTTTTTACTGATAAACGTCTATGCACGAGATGAATATTGCCACAATATTTTTCATGCAAAAAAAAAACCTGAAGTACTCGAAGTTTCATCCCGCTCGTAAAAAAGTACGACTACATCTTCGAGAACCGTCGAGTATATTTTCAAAAGAAACTCTCTCTTCTCCTTGGAAACATTTCCGTTGACAAAAAAAAACCGTATGTATATCGATGTCTGGACCGCCTCTTACATGATATCGTAGTCGAACGAGCAGCTCTCGTGCATCGCAGATCGCTTATTATTATTGCACGTAAGGACAAAGCGCAGCATATACACGAATACACAGGTACACAGGGGGGGGGGGG